>NW_015548309.1:898749-921027 GCF_001515605.1 Sinocyclocheilus anshuiensis | reverse complement strand
AATTTTTCTCACACACACACACACACACACACACACACACACACACACACACACACACAAAACACCAAACAAACAAACCAAAGGGAAGTGTGTTAGACATTACCATGAGTACCACAGCAAAAGCGATGTTCTTCTAAAAGCCGGGTTGATCAGAGTGATGGCATTTCCTCTTTCTGTCTGAATACAAACAGTTCTGTTAGTTGCACTCAAGTGCATTTACACTCATATAAATGCATAAATGAATGTGTAGAGTTATACGTACTGAATGAGTGCCTCTTTTTTCACTGCCAGATACTTCCTAACTATTCAAAAATACCTACCTACTGTCTCAAACTATTTATATATTTTGGAATGAGGCTTCATTATTACATATTACAAAGAAGTATATATGAAATATACACACTTGAATATTTTTCAAAACGTTTCGGTGTAGGATTTGTGTCTGTCTATATGTTAGTAATGTACAATATATCGGCACCATATCGGTTATTGGCTGATATATATATATTTTTTTTTTTCTGTAAATATTGTATATTTAATTATGCATGCTCATTTTCACTATTTTTATTTTTATGATTACCTTTCTCATATTAAAAATGTGATCGGTATACGTAAAATGTTAAAATGTGATCTTGAGCACATTTTTCATACTATACATAATTATGCTGTGAATTCACCTGTTGCATTTAAAATGACTGATTTTAATTTGTAGTGTTTTAATTGTAATTTATTTAGAATTTTTATATCTGTCATTTAAACATTGTCGACCATAATTTGAAAATAATTAATTATCGGCTTATAGTTTTTGGCCTGAATTTTTACTATCAGAGCATCCTTACTATATATAATCTATATATTAATGAAAATTATTTATATTAATAATTATATAAATAATAAAAATCTATTATCTATTATTAATATAAATAATTTTCATTAATATATAGATAATAGATTTATATTTTATTTACTTTTGCTTATTGTAAATAAGCAAAAGTAAGGTCTTGAGAGTCATAAAAGACTCAGATAAAGAAAAAAGTACTTCTCATACACACCACTTCAGGTTCCCGTAGTTCTCCTTCTGGTAAGGTGGTGCCATTCATCCTAGCGATCCAATTAAGTGTAGACAAGGCTTCCTGTATGTTTCCTGCTGAGACCTGGAACCGTGCAGACTCAGGAATAAACTAAAAAAAAAGGAAAGAGTGAGCAAGTGAGTCAAAGACAAACCTCTACTTCCATTTCCTTCAGCACAATAGATGAAACTCACCATGAAGAGCCCAATGAGTATGATGCTGGGGATGATAGAAAAACGGATCATCCAGCGCCAGCCCATTGTGGGCACCACCGTCATACCGAGAATAATAATAAGCATAGATCCCAGCATCCAGAAGATCTGTCAACCAATCACAGGCAAGGTCAGTAGAAGGTTTCCCAGTTGAAGGTCAAACATAACTACACATGTTGCACTCACTGAGGCAAGAGGCAGCAGTGACGCTCTGTATTTGGATGGGATGAATTCAGTCTTCAAAACAAACCTTTAGAAAGAAAATAACATTTGCACATGCATTTGATTTACTGTTTTTATGCATACTAGAAAATAATTTTTCTCGCAATTTATGGTCAATGAATTTCCATGATCTTCCCAGTTGTTTTATGATTAGTGGATCAAGGTGTGATTTAGACAGATTCGCTAATGAATAATTCAATCCTATCGGTGAACCAGTTTGTGAACCAGTTAATTGAAAAGAAAAGAACAATTTGCTCAGACATTGACATTTCTATGCCTTGCCCTAAGTCTAACAAAAAGCCAAAACTGTATATACATGTATAAATGGATATGACTTTAAAGATTTTATTAGTTTCCATAACTGTCCAGGCCTGACATTTTTTTTTATGAAATTCCCTAAGATTTTCAGGTTTGTACATATGGAAATGATAAGAAAATATTCGCGTAATCTCACCCTTGAGATGTGGCCGCGACACCGCAGCCCACCATACAGCGCAGGAAGATGAACCAATCGTACGATGGAGAGAATGAAGTGAGCAGAGAAAAATAGGCTGCCCATATAAAGCCACCAAACACCACCTGTGCACACACACACATTTATTTCATGTAATTTACCTAAAACCTAGCCTTTATGTGTCAAACGAGACGTTATCTGACCTTCCAACGTCCATATTTGTCGGCAACATAACCACAGAGGACCCCACAGACCATAAAACCGAGGAACACCATCTAAAATCATAAACAAAATCAGGCTGTTAATTCTTATTTCTGCATTTTGTAGGAAAAATGTATATGAAAAATGTATGCATGCATTTTACGCACAAAATTTTCTCACAGTTTTGCATATAAATCTGGGACAGAAGGAACCTAACTAATGCGAAGGTCACATGTGTGCATCTCGCACTACAACATTCCATTCCTGTCGAACTTCAAAGCAAAAACAAAATAAAGGGTTCTGACTGGACGAGCTCCTCACCGTGGAGACAAGGGCCACCTGCCAATCCTCTAGATGCCATTCACAGCGGATCTCAGGAGAAACCACAGCCAACAACATGATCTCCATTGCCTCCACTATCTACACACACACATCAGCAATGAAATATGTAAGCAGTAAAAGCACGGTATGCTGGTTAATAAATTACAGAGATGCAGTTTTCCTACATTGGCACTACCCATGATGACAAAAAGCAGAATATGGAAGCGTCCAAAGCTGATGCTCTCCACAGCCTCCTCCACGGTGTAGCATTTTGGTTCTGTTTGGGCTACAGAGGTCAAAAATCGCTTGAGATGACTGGATGCTACTTGACTGGTCACAAGTAGTAATAAAGTTACAGTAGTATAAGCACATGTGTTTTGTGTTAGTTGTATGTTCTTCACCTTCGGCAGGATTGTTATTACTGCTACTGGTGTTGATCTCTTCCTCCATCTCCACTTCCTGAAGCTGGATGGCATTGACCAGCTGGGTCTTCATGGAAGACGAACGCTTTAATGCCATTCTGTTTGAAAAGTCTACTTATTTCCTGAATAGCAGACACTGAAAAGTGTAGATAAAACTTTCATGTTAACAAAATAGGCAAAAACCTAAAAAGTAATAAATTAATATTTACAATAAATCAATAAATATGGTTTTAACATAGTTGTTGGACACAGTGCCATGATAATATGATGGTTTTTGTATATTTAACATGGTAATACCACGTTTTTGGACATGGTACCATGGTATTCACCTATATTTATACATACACCATTCTGAACACATACCATGATAATGCCATTTTTTTTGTACATAAACAATGATTAGACCCTAAGTTCCATGGTGATATTGCATTATTTGATGTACTTTACTAAGCAAATGTCATGGTATGAGGATAAGATAATCATCATTCAGTAACATAGACTACGTATACCTTCACTGTACTGTATTTTTTTAAGTGCTGTATTAACTATTTATGTTACAACCATATTTCTGAGGGACAAAAGTACATTACAATTAATTTATTAAGAAACATATTGCGAAGTATTTGAGAATAATAAAATAAATTCTTACTATAACATCGGATGATGAAATTAGGTAGTCAAACACGATTCTCCATCATGTCGAAGCTTTTCACATCCAGAATGACACTTTTTGGATACTGTATTTCCCCTGTTCGAGAATTCCCGTATGTTGTGCTAAGTCCTTTCAGCGATTTATGCAAATCAGTCTTGCAAAGCGTTGATAAAATGGTTCCAGCAGATTTCAGAACTATAAATCCAATGTGTGTGTGTGAGTGTGTGTGTGTTTTCTCAAAAGTACGAATGTAGCCTACTATAATCCAAATTCTGTCTCTGTATAAATGTTAAAACTCCCTTTGAAAAGGTGTATCATCAACCTCTCCCGCAGTAACACCCGAATACACCTGCCGACAGGTAAACAACGTCACACTCTTCAGCGTATAAGGGGTTCGGCATTGCATTTAAAGGGCCATGTCTCTTTTTTTCCTTTTCTAAAATAACACACCCAAGATCGGGTTTCTTTGCTGTATTTAAAATGAACTGAGGGTTATTTATTAAAAGTGGACAAACATGTTTTCGTTTTGCTTTTCTCCTTCCTCTACTGACCTATATATTGTAAACAGAGCTGTGGACACTGTTTATAGTGTAAGCATTCACCTCAAATGAAACAATGTATATTCCGCGGACCTGTTAGGCAGGAGACATTACGTTACAGGGTTTGGCCGAACAGGGCGTCGCCAAAATATCCTGATTGGCGACATTCAATTCATTCGCAAAGTAGCGATGTCAGATTCGTGAATTAATCATTCTTTTGAGTCGAATCTTTTCAATGAATACATACAACCTGTTTACAAAACCGGTCCGAAACACGAGTCGAACTGATTCGGTCCGAGCAGTTCGCGAGTCAGCAAATCACTACGTAAAAAGTCCCAAACTTTACGTACTTTCTTGAAAGTTTAGAAAGAATTCTCCTATATTCTTTAGGTAATACATGCAGATTTATATTAGGGAGCATACTCTTAATGAAAAAGTATGTTAATATGAATAATTGTAAAATTAAATGTATGAATATACAAGAAAAGTAAATAAATCACTGTTAACTGTTTTGTTTACTTGGCCTATTTTATTTTATACAATTGTATTTTTTTTTAAGTCTTATTATCAACCATATCTCAATCTTGATCTATTGAGTATCTTCTTCCAACATAGATAGATAGATAACTAGATTACTAAAAAAATCAAGACCAATAGCTTCAAATAAATTTGTATTATTAATCTCTTTTTAGATTTATGCTGCATTGCAGATTGTATTAGACAGATGACCTCTACCCAGCACTGACACAAAAGAGACATAATTGACGGCACATTGTTTATTATTTAATTTACACAACAATATAGAGACATTAAACATCAAATACTGGGATGCAGTTTGCAGAGACCAAGAGAGAAAGAAATAAGACAGAATGAGAGAAAGATACATATCCATCAATGATAGGATCACAAAGATGGTCTTAGCATCAACAAAAAAGATGATAATGTCGTTAAGATTTCAGGTAGTTTACATGAAATTAAAAATGAACTTTATGTAAGATTTCGTTCACATTCCTATTAGATCCTCTATGGCACTGACATAGGGACAGGGGGAGTATACTATTGCACTGACACACACACACACACACACACACACACACACGCACACACATGTTGAGTAGCACCATGTAAATCAATTGACAGTAAATACAACACTTATTCTCAACTTAGTCTTTTATGAATGCATGCAGTTCAAGAAATCCGCAAAATTGAAAATAAAAAAGAAAGAAAATAAAGAAAAATTCCCAGTTGGTCTTTGCACAGTGGGAAAGGGGGGCGTCTACCAATGATGTTTGCCTCTTACTGGTCAACTGTGGACTACATACTGAATATTTAAATATGGAGAAATGTCCGTTTACATATTAATACTCTTTTTTTATATGATATATTGATAAATATTGATTTTCAAATACTTTCAAAAATATTATTCAGGTTTATAAATGACAAAATACTGAAAATTTCTTCTTTTTTCTTTTGACGATGATCAGGATGGTTTCTCTGTGCTTTGACCATTGGTTTTTAGTCTCATAAACCATTACATAGTACTCTTTCAAAGTAGGCTAAATTCTATTAAGCTTGTTTGTAGTATTTTTCAATATTTTTTAAGACTATTAGCATGCCCGTCAAGACATTAGCACACAAAATAAACAAGGAAGAAATAAAGCGTAATCCATCACTTCACATGCGTCCTGATTTAAGGCCTGCCAGGAGTCTATCGATAGAAAGATAGAAAGAATGAAGGAAGTACAATTTACGAAGTAAGAAAAACTGAGATATTAAGGAGAAAAAATAAATAAATAAAAGACAGAAGCTAGGGTTTCCACAACTTTTGGCCAACAAATTTTCATGACTTTTCAAGTCGTTTGCGATTATTGGATAAAGATTTTTAAAATCATTTTATTGCACTCGCAAAGAGCATTTCAAGCTAATTAAATATTTTGTAGGACTATAGAAAATATTATAGTAATTACAGGAGTTTTGATGATCTTTTCATGACCCCTTTTCAAGCTTGAGTGTGGGAACCCAGTATGGGGGGGGGGGGACTGTAAGAAAAGAGAAAAAAAAGTTTGACCAAAAAAATAAAGAGAGGAAAAAATAGGACAGAGAATTAAAACAGAATATTGATGAAGGCCTTTAACCTCAACACATTTCCTTATAGGAATACCTTTACTATACCTCTGTGCAAATCCACATGACCAAATACATGAAAATACATTGAGAATGCCTACCAAATTACGAAGCTAAATAAACTATATGCCTCAACAGTGATTTGGTCTTATTTTTTTAAAAGTCCCAGAGCAACACTTTCATACTTTCATAACAATAAAAAATAAATACAATCTAATATGCTTAACATATAATCTAACATATAATCAGATTGTGCTCAATGAGTTGATACATCAATATGCAATATAAATATTTGTATATGAACTCATATCTTTCTTTACATAGTTACTGTATAGTTGTCTCTCTTTTCCTCAATAAACTCTTTAACTGATTGACTTCCATCATCACCATGATATGATTGTGCAAAGATGAAAAAATGTGCAAAATTAATATCTGTAAACTGAGAAACTACCTCAGCCATACTTTAAAAAGAATTGATTGGACAGCCAACGTTCAAAACCTACTGGTGAAAAGAGCTTAAAAGAATACACACGAGCATCATGAATGCTTACTTCGATACCTTTCCTCAGATGCAGACAGTTTGGACAAATTAATATGATGTTATCGGCATGGGAACCATGCTGGTCGGCAGCTAAGGCCGCCTGTCGATCATCTCAACATGTGGGCTGACTCAAAAACTCAGGGTATGTAGAGTGACTTCACTGTTTACAATCCCAACAAAAACTCTTCTCCCCTCCACTGCAGAGTCTGAAGTACCCAGAGCTCAAATGTAAGGCAAGACCTGAAGACCATGACTGATATTAGCTCTGTACCAAAACCTAGTTAGCTGCCGCTCTGCCTACATAGGCAGAGTCACGGAACCTCATAAGTGGCTCATTTTGAACACACTATATAGGCAGCAACACAAACTGACTCAATTTTGCAATTTATTTCAATTGTTTAATGTTAGCATGTTGCTAAGCTAATGGCATGATACTCTAATAAGTGTACACTGAACTCAAAAATGTTGGGTACAATAATACATTAAGATTTTATGAACGTTATCGAATGAATTATTATACAATCGACATTTCTCTCGCCCTGTCTAGAGTTTGACATTAACATTTTGCTAAGATAATGGTGTGATAAACGAACAAGTATAAAAAATACACAGTACTCGCAAATGTTGGGTAGAATATCTCATTTTACGGTTTTATGAACGTTACAACCCTCTACATTGCGAGTAAATCACTCGCATATGCGACTAAATATTCACTCTGGGCGACTAAATGATGTCTAATATTAGCCAATGGCTAATAAATTCTCAGATTTTACTCGCCAGTGTGTGAGTTGGAGGCTGAGTATATGATTAGCACAGATATATTTTCACTCGCCGAACACACTCCGACTGAGCGCTGATATTTAAAAAGCTGTACCATTTTACAAACATTATATATGTATATAGCATACTATAATATAGTATATATATAGCATAGTATAATATAGTATTTCAGTCTGGCGAGTAAAAAAAAAATGTACTAGCCAATGGCGATTCAATTGCCAAGGTGTCCGTAGAGGGTTGCGTTATCGAATTAAATAGAATTGATCAAATATAATCAACATTTTTCTTTTACCATCCAACGTTTGACATTTGATTCCAATAAGTATAAACATAAAACTCACATGTTAGGCAAAATAACATATTTTTGAGATTTTATGAACGTTATCGAATTAAATATACATTTATACTCAACATTTGTCTTGCCTCGTCCAGAGTTTGACGTTAGCATGTTGCTAAGCTAATGGCGTGATATTCTAATAAATACAAAAATACATAGAACTTGCACATGTTGGGGAAAATAACACATTTTGTGATACTTATTTTGTGCTAAGCTAACGATGTGATACTCTACAACTCACCAATGTTGGGCAAAATCATACATTTTAAGTTTTTATGAATGTTACTGAATGAAGTATAACTTGATAAATTATATTTATCTTGTTGCTTGTTGCAATGCATTCTGGGTTTGACTTCTCTGTGAACAATACATGAAATGCTGCCTTAGAATTTGGCTAAAACTTATTAAGGTATCTTATAAGGGAACATAATTAAGTTGGCTAACCTTTGGAACAGATTTCGCATCAAGCAGCTCACTAGGTGTTGGAACAGAGCACGTTTCCACTTGATAAGCCGTCTTGGATAAATGGGAGAACAAAAGGAAAGGACGCCACTTCAGAGTTTTTGGGCAGGGCTGAATTATGGTATCGTGGCGGAGGCCAGAAATGATGTTTAGCACCAGAGGAAGTCCGGAGACATGAAGATGACCCATTTGGAGGAAGCACTTTGAGAGACCTGGAACTGAAGTGGAGGGATTTTCACATTAGCAACAGTCAGTACGAAGTCTTGAAGGTTCACAGCTCTCAGCATGCAAATTGAGAGTCTGAATATGGGGAAACTTTGTCTGTTTTTCTAAACAGTCTGGATATGATGTTTAGGGTGAGTTTTTTTCTTTGTGAATTATAGGAGAGAGTATTTAAGTTTATTTTCTGCATGTCAGCAGTGGAATTTCAATTGTGGATGTCCTGGCAATACAAGTATGGAAGATTGAAAGTAATTCTTCATATGTAACAGACCAGCCGTACTTGAATTTGAAGATTTTGGTTCGGATTTTGTGTAAAGCAGCTTCTCAGCCATGGAGATGTGTTGGGATTTGTGAGGTTGTTTATGTGGTACATCGGGAGATTAACCAGGACTGGGGTTTCGGGATGGTCTTTCTCAACTCTGGTAGCTGACAACAGCAGCCTGTTTCTGAGAAAGTCTCTGGAGTTCTTCCCTGATGGCCTTGATGAGAGAGGCCGAGGACTGGGGTGGTGGAGAACGCTTCTCAGGGGCAATGTACCCCACGCTCGAGGCTTCCAGGTGACCCTGGGGCGTTGTGGGATCCTGCAGGGACGTCCTGGGCATCTGGAATACTGGTGATGAAGAGTATTCTGGGAATGTCAGTATCTGTGAGAAACAGAGAGGGAGAGAGAAATAATGAATAAATGCTAACATTTCAGGAAAAATAAAAAATAAAAACATACAGATTATGCCTGAACACAGGCAAAATATATATATATATATATATATATATATATATAATCTACAAATTTTACATAATATGTGTCCTGTGCTGGGAAAATGAGTCACAATTAGCAAATTTTCAAAAATTAGATTTTTATGTTCACATTTTTCATTAAAATACCTTCAGAATGATGTATGATTTGTTGGAATCAGATGAAAAATGACTGAGCTACACCCGTTTGATGTCAATAGAGTTAAAGTTTTCTGAAGGTTCCAAAGCAAAATCACCTGCAACATTACATCTTTTCCTCCAGTCCTTTTCTTAAAAATAATTACTATATTAATAATAACAATGTACCTATTTTTATTTTATCTTTATTATAAATAAGAACAGATGCAAAAAAAACAAAAAACAGTAGAACAAATACAAGAAAGAAACAAATAATGCATTACCTTTTACATTTTACATCTAAACAAAAGCATTCAAGTAAGAAAAACAAATAATCAAAGGTAAAAATCCCTTTTAATTACAAATTACAAATAAATTGATTATTAAAACTACAAAAGCAGTTCAATCAAGAGCAGCGAGTGATTCCCTCTTTTCTTTTATTGTTAAATTAGCATTAATGAGGCGGCCTATATTAAGACCTGCTGTAATGCACGGATCTAATATAATGTTACACATCAGAAGTTTTTCCCCAACAGTTCCCCAAATGTTCACATAAAACATAACAGATTATGTTTGCCCGAATACTTAAATACTGTAATTCTGTGTATATGTGTATATTTATCGGGATCGCGCTGTCGGAAGCGCCTTTATGCACGCGCTTCGGATGACAGTCAGTGCGAGAAGTGAGCGGAGAAAAGTTACTCCTCTCAGAAAACGTACAAAATAAAGGTAATTAAACATCTAAAAGTATTATTTGGAGCTTTAGGATTGCTAGACGAGGGCTTAATGAACTCATTTTTGTGAAAACCTCAAAATCTATGTTTTTCACTTTATTTTTGCCTGTAGCTCGAATTAGCCTGTGCGCATTCCGACCCATTTTGCCAGCATGGGTCGCATATATTAATTTAAAAAAATAATGAATAAAAATTAATTGTATTAAAAATCTTATTTAAAATTAAATAAACTATAAAATATACACTATATAAATATATGCATTTAAATCTACATTTTAAATAAAAATTGAACAATTAAACTAAATACATTTGAATTCATTCAAATTTAAATATATTCTGTGAGAATCAGAGAGGGAGAGATAAAAATCCAACAATTCAGGAAAAAAAACTGATTATACTTAAACACAAACTAAAACTGAATTAAACTAAATATACATTATATAAATATGTATACATTTAAAATATACATTTGAATTATTTTTATTAAAAAATATTAATAAAATAAATTAATATTTAAAATAAATTTAATTCATGTAAATTATTAATTAAAATAAAATTTAAAATAAATTATTTGAAATAACTTGAATTAAAAATTAAATTAAATTTAACAAATTAAATGATGTAATTGCTATTATTACTTGTTCATTCACATTATTGTCATTATATGTTTTTTTTACTTATTTTTTCATTACTTTTATTGAATGCAATGCTTTGGTAAACCAACAGTACAATTTGGGATTTTATAATATCCCATATTTTATGATATATACTACTATGAATGTGCATGTTTGATTTACAGCCTCTCGGTTGGATTCTGGTCTGGAAATCTCCTCATCTGAGCGGTACTGGGCCCAGCTTGATCCTGAAGGTCCAGATACACTACGGCCAACTCCAGGATACAATCCAATCCGACTTGACAAGCCCACTTGTGTCAGCTGATGCAACTGTGCACCTACACACATAATACATAGCAATTATCGTAGCACTGAAACCACACATTGGCCCTGTCCCAAATGGCACACTTCATGTGCACTTGCGGTCTAGCGGACTTACAATGGCCGCTGCATGGACGTGTCCGTTAAGTTCACGAGACCGTAGGGTGCCCCATTCGTAATTTTAGCTTTCAGAAGGGTGCTTGTGAGCGCCCCCTTTGCGGCCGCTATGCACCCTCGATGCGCACTTCTGGTGCGAGGCGAGCTCCGCAGCAGACTTCTACCCGACTCAGTGTGGACTTAGAGGAAGACTGTGAAGGTTTAGGGTGCTATTTGGGACAGGGCCACATTAAATTACTAATAAAAACCTTTACCTGTGCTGCCCCCTACTGGTCGTGGCCGAGAAGACGATGGCATCTCTTCTCCATACTGCCCTCTGCTGGAGTATCCAGGATCTGACTGCATCTCTGCTGACACAACATACCCAGAACCCTGCGCCTGCCTGTCAAATTATACAATCTGCCGAGTAAATATTATATCTGAACCTGATGGATAATTAACTCTAGTAGACAAAGTGGTATGTGCCAGCATATTTGCTTTTCTGTACTCAAACTTATTTTGTTGGCTTAACAGGAACATTGTACTTCTTTATCATGTTTACATGTTCTTTTTTCAACTCCCTCCTGACTTTTCTTGTTAGTTTATTCCATAGTACCTTCCAGAATCCACCTCACCTTTGCAGTAAACCTTGGACCGATGTGGGAGACATTCCTAACTCGGCATACCTCTACAGAGCAGAGAGAAATTAAATGAAATTTCACATAACTTGGATTCCATCATTCAAATGTTTTTAGTCACGCACCGCAGAGAAAGGACTGTGTGCAGGGGCTGCTGGGTAAGAAGAGGAGCCCCATTGGCGTGCAGGACGTGAGGACGGGCTGGAGGGTTGACCGGGGCTGATTCCTCCGACGCCAGTGACTGCTGTAACGCCAGTGAATGTTAGAGGAGCGGGGCTTCCTTGAGAAGAAGGCGAGACGAGAGCAAACGCGTCATCCAATAAGGAGTGCATCTGTTGCCGGGCTTCTTCGATGGTTGGCTGAGGGGGGACGTAGGAGGGCGGAGCAGGGGCTTGGCCTGACGGAGGTGATCCAGGGTCTAAAAACACCTCATCAGTAGGAGAAGGGCTGCCCGCATCTGGGAGCTGGTCAGCATCAGACTACAGGAAGAGGAGTGGTGAGTTTGTGTTTTAGTTGAGTGAAAGCATGTACATGTGTGTGTGTCCTACCACATAGGCCACATTGTTGACCCCGGGGTACTTCCTGTACGTGGCATCTCCGTCAGTAATGAGACGATCTTTGTCTCTCAGACTTCCCCTTCCGCGCAAATGCTGTCTTTGTCTGTGTCTGGGAGAGCGTCTTCCTTTGGAACTGCAATTGAAAAACAAATTGCATTCATTTTCCTGGATGGCAAACTCTAGATGTTTTGCAGACAGTACAAGTGAGATTTATCATCCTGACCTTTTGCGTGGCTCTCCGCACGATGAAGGTGTGTGTTCTTCAGGATGCAGGATCTTGTGTATCTGTTCCTGAGCTTGTTGATACACTCGCTGTTGTTCGGAGCTGTCGCCGAACGCTGCCATGATGTCCTCCATGGAGGGGAACTCGTAGTGGCCCTTTCTCTTGGCACGCAGGCGGATCTTATTGCGATGGTGTTCGATCTCAGATTTATGCCTCAAGTCCACTTGAATCTGTGTCAGTTGGAAGAATTGGCTATGAATGTTTTCTTTTAGACGACATGAAAATAAAATGGTAATCTTTTAATATTAAATATAATAATATTTTTTGCTGAATATTCTGTTTCTCTGGGAAATATGTCACATTATGGTGATATAAACATTATAAACATTAAGCTTTTCTCTACCAAAAAATTATTCATAAAATACCAAAAATTCTGAAAAAAATAAACACAGATTATACTTGAACACACTTAAATTAAATTTTACAATTAAATTTAATGTACATTATATAAATATAAACAAATTTAAAATATACATTTTAGTTATTAAAAATAATTAATACAAATAATAAATTATTTAAAATACATTATATTTATAGAAATTACCTTTATTGTACGGCCATGAACTGCAATGCTTCGGCAATCCGAAATAGTGTATGTTGATGTTATAGGAAAAGTAGCTTAATGTTTATAATTTTCTATCTATCTATCTATCTATATAAATGCATACAGACTATTTATTTTAGGTGTATTTATTTTTAAATTTATTTTTCAGGTAATTTCATTTTTTTTTAATTAAAGTTATTTTTCTCCTGTATTTCCCCAAAATGATGTATTTTGAGCTACACATCTCTGTATTGCTACAGAAAATAGTAGAAAATATTTTAGTGGTACTTGCATCACCACTTTCACCATTTTGATTTTGTGTTGTAAATACATATCTCATATATGTCATAAATAAATAAATACAAAAAACAGCACAGTGATTAAAAACAACACAGATGGATAAAGATTTAACACAAAAAAATGCTTTTACAGATCTTTCATTATAGTGGACATCATGTGAATGCCACATCTGTGTGTCTAAGGTGTGAGCCTGTCATTTACGAACAAGTTTGTGTTTGCGAAGAAGAGTTTCCTAACCTCACTACTGACCTTTGCTCCGTCAGGCATCCTGTCTGTCAGGCTTGGACTCAGGGCTTGGTTATGTGGATGTGAGGGAGGGCTTGGCATGGGCTGCATGGCGATGAGCTGTATCTTATTGGACACTCTGCGCGTTCCATCTGATGAACCTCGAGACAGACGGTCCACATGCTCAAATATGGACGACGAGGACAACTGCTCATCCACACCACTTCCAGGTTGAGCACCTGAACATCAAGGCCAGATGTCAAAGGTCACAAATTTGTAACTAACAATATACAAATGCAACATGTCTATGGGTAAAGACACTTACCAAGTTTGTTTTTTGCTGATGAACCGATGGAATAAGAGGAGGAGAGAAAGAGATGCAATTTTTTAAATAACAATAATTGTAATAATAATGATACTAATTTTAATAATAATTGATTACTATTTTAATAATAATATTAATAATTTTAAATTACTATATTAAATATATAATTACTATTAAAATTACTATATTACTATGTTAATTTTAATAATTGCTTTTTTTCACAATACAAATCATTATGAAGCAACTTTATATTATACTTTTAATTATTAATAGTTAATATAGTATAATAATATAGTAAATTAGTGTGTTTTTGTTGTATAATACCATGCTTGCTCTTGCGATGTTGGGGTTTGCTGTCACTTGGCGTCACAGCAGGTCTGGTGCTTTCTTCTGCTGATTCTCTACCACTGGATGCTTCGCTTCCTAATGAATCTCCATCAGATGGAGACAATCTGAAAAAAAAAAAAACATGTGTGAGTTAAAAAAAAAATCATATAAACCAGGGATTTTATCGTTAACAAAAACTAAAATTAAAGAATGAATATGAAAATAAAGATGTAAACGAATGCCTTGCCTTGGCAACTAACTGAAATTGAAATTAAGTTAAAGCACTTAAAATTACTAAATGGGAATAAATAATCACTTAAACTGAAATAAAAATAAAACCTAAATAGCAGTATTTAAAATATAAAACAAAAACGAATAAAAATAACAATCGCACATAATAAAATTAAAAATTCAACTACAATTAAACTGAAAATATAAAAATAAATGCTACACAAACTACTATATAAATAATACTAAAATTACATTGATATAAACAGAATCTGCTCTCACACAATCCAAACATCATGGCGCATGATCACAGACAGTTCCTTACCGGCCTCTTCTCCGTGCTGCGCGGGATGCTTTTGTAGATGAGCTCTTCGATTTTGGAGTGTTCAATTCTCCGCCCTCTGAGGGCGTGGCCTCTTTAACAGGTGGCGGTAAAGGGGCGGGTTCTTGGATTACCATGATATCATCCTTACTATGCTGCCCCAGGTGTAGCTTAGCAAAATCAAAGCCTTTAACACTGGGAGGCTGCAACTAAAATGACAAACACATGAATGGACAGTAAATATGATACAACGAGCTAAAATGACTGTTGCAAAGTAGCTAATTTTTCCATAAAGGCCCTTGACATGGATGAGTAAAAATGAGCAGTCACTTCACATGGAGTGTCTATGAGTGGGCAACACTTCACAGACACACACACACACACACACACGGTAACCCCGACCTTCTGTCTCTGCTGGATGGTGCTCATGGCGTCTGGTTGAAACTCCAGCTTCTCAGAGCGGCACAGTTTCCAGTAGAGGATGATGATGATGAGGATGACCACAAGAACTGGGACCACAACTCCAACGATCAGCCACACGTTACTGGGCTGAGTCTCAGAGGGCGGCAGGGCCAGCTTCTCCACCGCTGAGACAGAGTAATGTGACATTTGGCACAAAAAAGATCATACATTTGCTTACTTAAAAAGTGCCTTAAATACACAACTTTTTTAAGGCCATGACACACCAGGTCAGTCAAAGTCATAGTCGTTGAGTGTCTGTCAGCCCAGTTTTTGCGGCGTGTCCCGCACCATCGGCACTAGTCGGACACAGTCGGCAGCTTTTTGGGTGATTAAGCATGTTGAATCGCGTTGGGCAGACAGTGAGAGAGATCACTCTGATCAATTTAGTGAACCAGTGCACAAGAAGAAAAATGTAAGTTATTAAAGCAAGTAAATGACAAAGTCAAGAGGACACCCACAGAAAGCTCTTCTACTTTTACATCTTCATCTTACCTGAGCATTTCAATTTGCAAATATTTTTATAAGGACGTCTGAAATGAAGAAAGTGAAGACCAACTGATCAGCATGATTCATATTCAAAATGGAAAGCAAGTGGTACTTTATTTACAATTTGTATATCCACAGTCCCAGCTAACATAAATATGTTCTAGGAACGTTACCACTAAGTTTTGAAAACTTTATTTCTGAATGTCCAAAACGTCCATTTTTTTCTTGGTTATGCATTAACGTTAAGGAAACATTCCATTTCATCATTCTGCAAATATTATGGGAATGTTACTTTTGAATGTTCTCTTAATGTTCTGCTAATGTTCCCATTAAGTTTGAAAACGTTATATCTTAATGTTCAAAATTTTTTTTAATTAATGTTTTAAAAACGTTTTTCCTGGTTATGCGTTAAAGTTAAGAAAACATTTCATTTGATAATTTTGCAAACATTAAAGGAATGAAACATTAAAAAACATTATATATATATATTTTTATTTTATTTTATTTTTTTTTTTACATTTAAAAAATGTTAGCCGAATGTCAAACTAAAACAGTCCAGAAAAAAAAGTTCCATGAACGATATATAAATAATGTCGTGCTAACATTTTGAAAACTTTATTAAAGACCAGATAACTTTGAACAAACTTTCTATTAGTTACTGGAAAAATGTTTGTTCATTACTTTGCAAGAACCTTGTCAGAATGTTCCCTGTTAGCTGGGGTCCCAGTTTTGTTTCCCTATCTGAATGATAAATATAGACTACTGCCACTTGTTACTTCCTCTCACGTAGACTCAGAACGTACATTCTAATTGACCGTTGGATGTAGTTTGCGGTGTGTTCAAGTGTAATTCTTTGAGCAGATGCATGCGACGCAAGACGACATCACAGTCTTCTTTAATTGGCACTAGTTCTTTGATGTCGGTATGGTTTGTCACGGCCTTTGGTTGATACAACTTTGACTCACGTGTGGCCAGAACTCCATGTACTCTGTAGCCCAGTACGATGGCGGCTCTCAGCAGGTTCAGTCTGTTGAGCATGGCCGCAGTGGCCTGGGCTGGCAGCCTCTCTCCAGACCCCGCTTCCACAAAATACACCAGCTCCAGCGGGTAGTCCGAGCCATCCAGACGGGACACTCGCACAATCTGAGGCACACCAGGGTTCGTGCTTATGTGATGTGTGGGAAAGACAAACAAACTGTGTACACTAATGTGTTTGAATGTACCTGTACACTGTTGTTGCCAATACTAGTAGCTCTTCTCCATCGTCGACTGCTAACCCCGATCCCAAGTCCCTCTCCAACCAGCAATGCTAATCGCCTCTCCATTTTGGCCTGGAAGGTCCTCTCATTCACACGCTGGTCCAACACACCCAGTAACACTAGAACAGATGCACATTATAAAAAGTAGCATTAGAAACGTGTATGACTAAATTGTAATAATCATAAATTCTAGACTGGTGTAAATCTACCTGCCATCTTTTAGTAAAATAAACATTTATAAGTGCCTGTACCATTAACAGACTTAGAATGAGAAAGATTAGATCATAATATTGAATTTAATACAAGGCGTAAATAAATCAAAGAAAAATTAATTATTATTATATTAATTAATTATATGAAAAAAAATAAAAACTAATTATAAATTATATTTATCTCACATAAGAACTCACCTCAAAAATAATATTACTTACTTAATATTTATAATAACTAATGAATATTTTTCTTTTATGGTACTAACTATTTTAGCTAAGTGAGAACTATTAATATATTATATACATATTATTATAATTATGGGTAAAAAAAATACATCAAAAAGTGTTAATCTAGATAGTTTACTTTGGATTCCAAGGTTTAAAAAATCTAAATCACAGAAGAAAAATACTAGACTTCCCAAAAAAGTATTGTTATATCTCAAAATCAGTTTGTTTGGAATTTCTAACACACCCACATACCTGTTTTCACCCAGGATGTGCGTAACAGGTGGGACACATTCAGTTCAGGATAATGAAAAGCTGGAAGACAAAAAATGAGAATAAGATAAAATGAGTGATGAATAAAGTTCATGAGATATTGAGACAAAGAGCCTGTGTATTTGTGACTCACGTTCAGCGATCTGCAGGGTAGGAAAACCAAGGTAGAAGCTGAACTCCACAGCGCTGAGCTGCCTCATGTGACCACTCACATCTGATCCTGTTAGGAAGCCTTGGGAATCACGCACAGCAAAAGTGATGTCCACCGGTGCCTTCAACTGCCGCTGACCCTTAGGAAGGCTACTAGTGATATTCACAATCTAGACAAGCAATCATACAACAGTATCAATATACTATTTAAATGTATGAAATACACAGAATTATAGAGGATATTTTTGTTGATAAGCTTTTCATGAAAGAACAGCGATATGTAAAGTGTGCAAAAGTTTTATTTTGAATGTGCCTCTGCCAGTTGCCCTAAATGATTTACGTACATGAACTGTGAAATTTCCGTTTTCTTGCGAACGCTTGCGTACTTCTGCATACGCCATGAGTAGCCCCTTCTCCACACGCTCGCTGAAGCTACACAGACGCACATCCACATGACTCGGTACAAACTGCAGCACTGCAAGGCAAATTAACTAATGTAACTCTCATTCTTAAAATATAAATATAATATTTATATATGATATTATACATTTATATAAAAGGTGTATTATTTATTTTATAATTATTGCTCAGTTTTTCGTGTTAGCCACACGTTAGCATGCCATTTACTGGTTATACTGTGTCTCTCTCACCTGTGTGGACCTGATGTTTGTAATCAGGCACTGCATATATGGTAGTGACGGACAGTATGGAAGAAGAGGAAGTGCTGTGCACTGATTGGCGGACAGCATTAATGACAGAGATAGCAGTGTACACAAGTGGACCGGAAACTGCCCGGAAGATGAAATTGGGTGGGGCTTTGAGGACCTGGATGGATAGCACAGATAGAGATCAGTGATCCTTGAGATAAATAGCTGATGTGTGATCTGTTGTGATCTGACACACTCACCTGGAGCTCCACTGAACGGTTGAACTCTCGTCGAAGAATCTCCCGCACATGAGCTTTGGCAAACGCCACCGATGACCCACTAGGCATGCCTGCAAGAGTCAGACAAGAAGGTTGTAAGAGATGATAAAATATGTATTTAATTAAAAATGTATAAAAAAAAAAATCAAAATATATAATAAAAATAATGAAATAATCATAATAAAAAATACAGTTAAATAAATAAAACCTTTTTTTAATTTTCTAAAGAATTTAGCCATCACAACATTAAATTATTTAAGTGTTAAATTAAAATGATTAGTGTTTTCTTTCAAGATTACCTAGATATTAAACTAGAGGAAATGAATGTGCACAATAATGATAAAACAGGATACTATAGATAGATCAACAGATCGATAGATAGATAGATTAAAAAATAAATAATGAGAAATAAATAAATTAAAATTAAAATGAATTGTTTTAAAATCTACAAGAGAATTTAACCATCACAAAAATGTTAAATATGACATTTAACACTGTTAAATATAAATCATTAAAACAACTAAATCATGCTATTAGCGGTTTAAAAAAAATAACTAAATGTAAAAATAAAGAAAATGGATGTGCACAATAATACTAAATAATATGATCAATTAAAAAAAAAAAAACTCTAATATCGGTTAATAACTGATATGATAACCGATATAGTGTGTATATTGTCTTACCCACTCTGACTAGGTACATGTCCGGTTTGGTGATATTGCAGACGTACTGCCGGGGTGCGATGGACAGAGGAATTCTGGGGGTTGTAGGCGGTGGGCTTTTGGTAGAGAGGCTAGTGGGGCTCATGGTAGTCGTGGTTTTAGTTGTAGTTGTAGTTCTGGTGGTGGTTTTGATGGTGGTCATACGGGGTTTTGTAGCAGGGGGCTTCAGCGTCACAGCTTGTATTACTGGACCCTCTGAGGTGCCGGGTGGAGGCAGGGCGGTTGGCATTGGCGGTCGGGTTTTGCCCACATGGGATGTGGGTATGGAAGGAACACCCTTATCTGGGCCTTCAGGAGGTTGTTGGGTCTCAGTGGTTGATGGGATGGGAGGCTTCGTAGGTTTTTGGGGCGGAGTTGGTGTTACCGATGGAATAGGTTGAGGAATCGTCCGTTTGATTTCGTCCGGAACTTTTCCCAATGTTGCAGTGGGAGATTGAGTGGGTCCCACAGTGTGTGTTGGGGTAATATGGGGGTGCGTCCTATTCCTCGCAATACTAGCATTCTCTTTGGCTTGCAACGTGTTGTAGTATTCCAAACTGTTCATATCGGGAAGCAGCATTTCAGTCGGCTCAATGGGAAAAAGCTCCGCCCAATTGAAATCCAAATCATCGTCCATATCGCTTGCATGGGCGGAGTCAGGAGCTAATGGGAGGCGGGGATCAGTAGGATGGGCCGTCCTTAAGTTAGTCCCATATTTTACAGTCACGCTGGGCTGGAGGTCTCTGGACGAGAGGGGCAGGATGGAACGAGAGGGGAAAGCTGTGTTGTAGCTGACCGTGGCCTCATCGTCCGTATCATACGGATCGTATCCATGCGTAGGCAGGGTGGTGACGAGAGAAAACTCCTCCCCTTCTGATCCCATGAAAGTAAGAGTTTCAAGGTAGTCTCCGGAGCCCCAGTCCACCTCAGCGGAGTGGACAGGATACAGGTCTTCGGGTGGCACCAGGGTTGGGGGGGCTGGTGTCGGCGGTCTGTCATCATGGAGTGGAGGCATCTGGCTTGGCGTTAGAAGGTCTGGGGGCCGTAACAGCAGGTGGATGCCCTGGGCCCCGTCGCCTAGGTTACCCGACCCTTCGGAACCAAGGGACGGGGTGGGATCTATGCTGGAGGCACTGTCATGGTGACCAGAGGATGAGGGATATTTGGCACCTGGAGGCATATGAGCTGGATGCCTGGTTCTTTCAGAGTGATGAGGAGATGAGGAAGAAGATGATGATGATGAAGATAAGGCAGGAGGTGAACGTGGTCTTGTTGGAAGTTGATTGAGGCTCCTTCTGGACATGTTGGATGGGAGCTCCACTTAGGAAAGGAAACAAAAGGAAAGCATGAGTGTGCTGCAGGATGGCACACAACCAAACCACAAGAAATTCAATATTTGCAAACAGCAGAAGGACAGATTGTAAATACGCAGTACTGGAGAAAGCCCAGACTGTACCCAAGACACAGTCATTTTTAACAACATCTCTATGGGAACTAGTTCTGTGGACGAATATTAAAGGGGTCATATGATGCGATTTCAAGTTTTCCTTTCTCTTTGGAGTGTTACAAGCTGTTTGTGCATAGATAAGATCCCTAAAGTTGCAAAGACTAAGACGTTTTGTGTGGGAAGATTTGCATAACACCGCCCAAATTTTTCACGCAACTGTACAGTATGTGGAAAATAATGTGTTTTTTGAACCTTAAACCGCATAAACACATTTCATTACACCAAATACACAAAATAATGTTATTTTTTAGCAACATCATATGACCCCTTTAAACTTTTGATCTAAAACCATTTATCTAAATCAATCCAAAATTGATCTAAATCAGTCAATCTAAATCTACATAATATGAATAGGTTCCCTGAGGAAAATCAGGGCTTTTGAAAGCTGTAGCTTTTTTAACAAATATTGGGTAATTTTCAGAAAACTATTTGTGTTCCCATGATCCATGACTTACAGCTCTATTTAGTGTAATGCAAAAAGAAAAAATAAATAAATAATACTAAATATATAGTAATAAAATCTAAATATTTATTTTAATATGCTAAAACTACTACTACTAATTATTATTATTATAAAAATATAAACATATGGATTTTAAAAGCACCTTTATAATATTGCATCATATTAAGCAAGTGATATGATGTTTATATTGACCTCAAGAAGGTTACTTATTATATATTTACATTATGTGAATTCCAGACTTACTGTATGGGGTTAAAATAATGTGAATTATTAGGCTGGAGGTTAATGACGTTGAATAAATTATATAAATATACTATATAAACAAAGTATATGTCAGTAACAAACCGAGTTATTCTTAACAAACAGTAACAACTATTAAAAGTAAACTATTAAGTAAAACTATTAAAAATCAGTTTTGATAATTGAATTAAAGCTGAAATAAACTTAAATATAAATATTAGATGAAAAACTTCAACGTTTTTCAAATTATTACCTTGGAAACTAACTGAAATAAAGAAGTTTAAGTTAAAGCAAGTTCAAACTGAAAAAAAAAAAAAATTAAAGATATATAAAAATACTAAATTAAAAAAAAAAAAAAAGACAAAAGCACATCATATAAAAACTAAAATTAAAAAGAAAACTGAAAATATAGAAATAAAAGCTTCTATCTAT
>NW_015548309.1:892825-897462 GCF_001515605.1 Sinocyclocheilus anshuiensis | reverse complement strand
AGAGTATATAACAATACTAACACTGGTTACAAAAAAATATACAGTAACCACATATTTATGATTGGAGGTTATGATTTCGGTATCAACCATTTAAGAAAAAAAAACATAATCTGAATATTAGCACACACACCGCCCTCTGGTGGTCAGTGACTATGGAGGTTGCGGATCTGGTTCTTGAAAGTGCACAAAACAATAATTTCAATTTTCAGACACAAATGGCACTGTTTCCTAAAAATCATGATCCTATTATGGTTTTGCATGGACTGATACGACAGCAAACTAAAACTCATATCATAAGTCTTACTATAACAATAAATGTGACACTGTTGACTCTTAAAATTACTATTTCATATGGTACTGAGGCTGACTATGAAAGCTGCCCTTTTATTAATGTGACTGTGATTCATCTGCATTTTGGGCCGCTGAGGGTAGAACAGAGGGTTTGTGGGTAATGAAGCTGATTGAATGGCACACTGTGGGGGAGCAGGGGAGTACAGCACAGCTGAGCGACATTAGTAGGCCAGTGTGTCATACTAGCTGAGGGCACGGAGGGAGAAAGAGGAAGTCAACATCACATACACTGTACAGTATCAAATATGGACTTTTACTTTTTAGACAGACGTCCTCCATCACTGCAAACTGAAGTCGAACAGCTTCAAACTTCATGGTACTACCAGACAGTGCCAGACATAGACATGCCCCATCATGTTTCCTCAGGCCAGATATCAAGTTGTTCATCTTGTTAAAAAACACTTTTCGAAAATAGCAATCCGTCTGTTTAGTGAGTCATAATGACACTAACTGCTCGAATAAAATAAATATTTCTGGAGCTGTGTGCCAATCATCAGATATCAAATGTTGCTAGCTAATACAGTATGTGTTTCCTATGAGAACACAAAGGGGTGTTTTCTTTGCGCACAAAAAGTATTCTCGTAGCTTCATAAATTAAGATATTTTTGATGAAATCCGAGAGCGTTCTGACCCTGCACAGACATCAAAGCAACTGAAATGTTCAAGGCCCAGAAAGGTAGTAAGCGCGTCGGAGACTGTCACAGAGGAGAAGAAATTGTTAAATAAAGTTGTTGTTTTTGTTTTCTTTGCACACAAAAAGTATTCTCGTAGCTTCATAACATTGAGGTTGAACTACTGATGTCACATGGACTATTTTAACGATGTCCTTACTACCTTTCTGGGTCATAAAACATGTCAGTTGTGTTGCTGTCTATGCAGTGTCAGAAAGCTCTCGGATTTCATCAAAAATATCTGAATTTGTGTTCTGAAGATGAACGAAGGTCTTACAGGTTTGGAACGACACGAGGGTGAGTAATTAATGACTGAATTTTCATTTTTGGGTGAACTATCCCTTTAACTAAACTAAAACCATTAAAAAATGTACTGAAATAAAATATTAAAAACACTTGAACATATTTTCAGATAGTTTCTCATTTACATTTACTTTAACTAAATTGACTAAAACTAAAACTGAAATAAAAATTAAAACATATAGATGTTGAAAAAAGAATAAAAATGAAAATAAAAAAACAACAAAATGACTAAAACTTTAAAATAAATGTGAAAAAGGGAAATACAAAAACTAATCCAAAATGTTAATAAATCTATAGCATCTCAATGACACTTAAACAGCACTGTGTTTGATTGTATTTATGCGTTAATTTCACTATCATTTGTAAAGCAAGCTTTTGGAACTTCATTACATTACAAATCTACACTTCTTTTTAAGTAAGTTTAAATAAAGAATGTATGAGAAACACATATAAGATGATATTCTGAAGAACGTTGAGGTCCAGAAAGCATTGCACCCCATTGACTTTCATTATATGGACAAATAAAACGGTCAAATATTTTCTTTTGCATAAAAAAAAAAGTCCAACTGGTTTGAACTACATGAGAGTGAGTAAATAATGACAGAATTTTACATTTTGGATAAATTGTCCCTTTTAAATCTAGTCATGTACATCATATCGTCTATGAAGGCTCTAATGTATGTGTGTTGAAACCGCGGGACGAACCACTCTGGGGAACGACATACGAAATAACTTCAGTAATTAACTTCAGACTCAGTTAACTGTCAGAGCATCCCAACAGAGAACACAACTTCACACAGGGGGAAAGTGAGACCCTGTCACACACACACACACACACACAGACACACACACACACACACACACACACACACACTCAGAGTCCTATGAATGGCTCTGTGGCGTGGTCAGGCGAGGTGTTTCCATGGTGATGCTGCGTGATGCATGTGTGTGTGTTGCAGGAGTATGTCACATGCCGACCGCTTCATCAGTATGCTACAGACGTAGCGGAGAGAGCACACAGGCTTTTCTCACACCGACAGAATGAGCTCACGCGGGCACGTACACATGTACGCCGATTCCACTGACACAGATTCCCAGGCATAAAGGAGAAAAAAGAGGAGAAACTGCGTCTATGAATAGCAGCACATTATTACAGACCGAAGTCCACTTAGCTTTGATGTTCCCAAATCCAGTCATCAATGCTGACCATCAGATACCGCAGACCCACAGAAAGAGAAAGATTGTGTGTGTGAGAGAGACTCCACACCTCAACGCAAGATCAATGGATTTAATGGGGGGCTTGTTGCACCATAGGACACATTTCCATCACAGCTGTGGGCTCACGGGGTGTGTGACTCCTAATGAACCCCCATCCTTTCCGACTATGTGTGTGTGTGTGTCTGATGAAGTGGGTGTGTGTTTGAAAGTTGCATCTTCCCTTTCAGAGAGTGTTGAGACACTCTCATCCATCTGTCTGGGTTGTGTGTGTGTGTGTGTGTGTGTGTGTGTGTATCTTACGGTGATGTGTAACCAGCGTAAACACACTCAAGGTAATCAGCCTGCTGTCTCCAGTTACTGAGCAACTATCTTAAAAATAAAGCTTCTAAAAGGGGTTTTTCTGTCTTAAAATAACCATTTTGGGTTCCTCAAAGAACCTTTCAGTGAACGGTTCTTAAAAGAACCATTTTTTCTTTTTGTAAAGAACATTTTAATAATCTACAGCAGGGTTTCCTAAAAGGAGGTTCATAAGTTGAAAAAAGCTAAATGTAAAATTCATATTTTAGTAAGTATTAGTATTTTAGTATTTATATAATATAATATTTAAATAAAAATATTAAAATATAGTGGCTTAGACATTGTCTCTAATAGGTCTGGTAAGAATAATAATTAAAATAAATATATTAAATTAAATAAATGGGGCTGTGTGATTATTCGTTTTTGCAGTTATCAAATCAAAGGCTGCAATTTAATCAAATAACAGTATAGTCTAATTAAATAACTCTATAGTCACATTTCATTATTATAATTATCAAATATTTTTTATTTTACAGTACAATTGTAATTTACAACAGTAATACATTTCTGTCTTTATTTTTTATAATTAGAGTTAAAATACTACTACTACTACTAATTATTATTATTATTGACATCAGAGAACAGTGAACGTGAATGTGTAGTTAAATTATTTATATACCTATTTAATATTTTATTATTCATATAACTATTAACTAATTATCAAAATTGAATGATTTTATGAAAAGTTCCTTTGAATTAAATTTCCCCATTGGCAGATATTTTTGTTGTTTAAAGCTTAAACTCACTTAATTTTGACATATGTTTTTCCAAGAAAGCAACACTTAATATCTTAGGCTATTTTGCTTCTTAAATATATCTTGATCTAAGAATGTTTAGATATTTGTACTGGAAAACAAGACAAAAAGACTGAATAAGAAATGTTTTTATTTATTTAATTAATTAAATTGTTAAAAGATTTTTTAAAGATTTAAAGAACCCTTTTTCTTCTTAAAGAACCTTTTATGGAATGGAAAGGTTCTATGAATGGTAAAGGTTCTTTGTGCCAATCAAGAACTAAAAACTGACCATTTCTGATCTGTATCGTCAGCATGTAATTTCAAGGAAATATCATTTTAAGAATTCACTCTGTGGGCAGATATGTGCTTTCTTCAATGTCGAATCTGTCTCACACACATCTCAATACAATTGACTGTGAATCCCATTCATTCTTCACCTCTAACTGCGAAAGACGTCATTGACACAAAGAGACTCGTACATACGCCCACCGTTCCTCTGACATTCGAATCATCTGTGATGAAAAAGACTCACTTTTTATGATACTGACTCACAATAGGTCCACAGAAACTAAATGAAATGTGACGGAAGTGACAAAAAAGCAAAAGTACCAGTCTAAAGCCAAACTTTTAGTGCACTCTGTGATGAGATACCTGCAACGGGTGTGAAAGACATCGCCATGAAGCCCACCAACATCGCAGCGGCGAGCAAAAGCGCGCAACATCCGAGCAGTCGCAGCGAGCTCCTCAGGACCATCCTTGAACAGGAGCTCTCCATTTTTGCACGTTTCTTATTCAAGACAGGCCATCTGACCCCGATAAAATGTCCCCTGGATAGCCACAGGTCTTCCCGCTTGATATCCTTCCTTTTCTATACGTTGCTGTGAAAAGAAGAAACACATAATCTGTTAGAGAGTAAAGCTAAATTTCACATGGCTTAGTTCAGAGCTTTATGTAGGATGAATTGAAGGCATCACCATCATCCTCCATCAATCAATCAGTT
>NW_015548309.1:886396-892815 GCF_001515605.1 Sinocyclocheilus anshuiensis | reverse complement strand
CAGCGCTGGGTTATATTTAACCCAGCATTTTTTAGAGTGTATAGACAAGAAGAATCAAGAGCAAATGGCTGAAGATGTTTCTCCACACCACATATGAGTCAATAGTTACAAAAAAGATCTCAGAAATGCCTTAAACTGTGTCCAGTTGGTCAAGATCCCAAAGTCTGCAATCAATGGTCTGTTATTTCAATACGAACTTGAACTTTTTACATTTATAATTTTTTTAATCTTCCAAATGTCAAATTAATGACTTTTTTCATGTTTATGCAAATATTTAAATTTGTATTTTTGCATTTTGTCTATCAAATGTTTTATATCTAAACTCACAAGATCAAAACAATCAAATATCCAAACATCACTAAAAGCAAAATTTCTATCTATGTTTGTCTATCCATCTTTAAAAAGCGGTAGACACAATTTTCATTCAGAAATTGCAAGTAGGTTCCACAAATAATTAATAGTAAACTCATTTATACATTCTATCTATCTACTGAAAAAATGGTAGTGAAATTATTTTCAATCAGAATTTGCTAAATTTCACAACTAATTAAAAATAAATTAGAAAAATCATTTTTAGTCTATACAGCTCTACTATCTATCTGTCTATACATCCCTAGCGTGTATATTTTCATCGATACCATGCAAACCTATAACGCCATAAAGTCACTATCCACACTGTGAGAATGTAGGTTAGAATGACAGATCATCAGCGCGCGCGGCCCAGGGCTCCCGTGAGGTTAATACCGCGCGCATCTTGTCAGACAGGTACAGCGGTAACGGGTGTGATCTGAAGCAGATAAATAGCGGTACAGATGGAAAAGGGCGGGTGTAGGAACAGACTAAGCGCATGCACTGAGTCAAAAATGGAAAACCAGTATATTCATACGCACATACCGGCGGGATCTCCCAAAACCCAGATCATATGTCACACATTTCGCGTATTTTTAAACTGGTATCGACATGCAAAGATACAGAAGGTGAATGGCACCGTACAGTCATTTTCGTTACCTGCCATGTTGAGATGCACCTCGCGCGCGTCTCTTTACACACCCGATATCATGATGAAAGAACGGCCATACATAGAGAATATCGATGCAATCAAAGCAAGGGATCAAATCAGATGAAACACATCATATATTTATGCTGACAGCTCCTCGTGTAGATGGTATCCAGTTCGTTGCTCGCGTGTGGCTCATTTCCCGGTATCCGGTGTAGATATAATTGTGCAGAAGCGGTTATAACGGTTTTGCTGTTCCCATGCACGACCCATTTCCTACGATCCCATCCCCTCCAAACACACTGGACAAATTGCACCGCTTAAATAAATACGTGAGCCGCTTCTACAAGATATTGTTGGCAGCGCATGTCCATCTCTACGGCATAAAACACTCCATTGATGGAGGAGAAATACGCCTCATCGAGATCTGCGGCAAAGCCCCGCCCCTTGGATTTATTCATAAGAAACGTATTAAATAAACGAGATTATGGCAAGCCGGTTTAGTTTAAAATATTCCCCGCGTAACTCGTCATAACTGCATTGTTACTAGTAACAATTCAATCAGAGAGCTCTACAATTCAATTCTTACTAGTAACCACTATGATTAGAGAGCTCTCTAATTCAATTATTAGTAAGAATGAATTCCAATTACAGAGCTCTATAATTCAATTCTTACTGGTATCAATTCCAATTAAAGAGCTCTACAAATGAGTTTTTACTAGTCATGTGTCTCCATTGACTTCCATTCATTTTTAATTGTAGAGCTCCACAACTAAATTTTTACTCATAAGAATTACAATTAGAGCTGTCTAATTCAATTTTTACTAGTAACAATTCCGATTACAGAGCTCTCTAATTGAATTCTTACTAGTAAAAATGCAATTACAGAGCTCTATAATTACATTTTTACTAGTAAAAAAACACATTAAAGATGTGTTTAATTGGAATTAAAGAGCTCTCTAATTGAATTGCTACTAGTAAGAATTTAATTGTAGAGCTCTCTAATTGAATTGCTACTAGTAAGAATTTAATTGTAGAGCTCTCTAATTGTAATTGTAACTAGTAAAAATGCAGTTTCGACGAGTAAAGCTGGGAATATTTTAAGCTATAAAATTTTCCATTGTGGAAATACTAAGGACTTGGGCGTAGATATCATAAAGCATTGTGCATTATTTCTTTATATTTATTTAATACTTTCTGAAGGGTCATGAGTTTTGTTGGTAATTTTCTGGGCGAGCGTCGATTCTTCGTTTGGCGCCTCTAACATAGTTAACCGTCAGCTTAACCATCATTGTAAACACGTTTAAACAAAACAATAACAAACTTTATTGAGATATATTTGTGCTACGTATGTCTATAATAACTTAATAAATAATTAGCTTTTGTTGGCGTACCATACGTTACAGTGATCGAGAAACTGTTGCTATGGTTACCTCCTTGCGATTTTGGTTGGTATTCTGATGGACTTTTAATGTAACTATATCGTTGTTACTGAAAAAAAATGCTTTTGACAAAGTAACATATTTATGTCCCTTACTAAAATTAAGCATGGTTTTACTAGAGTAACTATATTTTATCCATGATAATCAAAATGCCGAAACATAATTATGACAGTTTTATTACTAACAACATGGTTCTTTTTATAAGTAATGCAATAATATAAAATAATATTATATAAGGTACATACCTTTATTTGGCCCTCCTTAGGGAGATTTGACCCTTTGAGACTCACTAAAAAGTGAGATGTTTTTACATAATTGTAGTGTTTGGTGGTTAAGGAACACATTACAAAATGCACAAAATTATATTATTTAATTATTATCATATATTATATTGGGCACATCCCTCAACACTTAGCAAAGAAAATATTCTCTTTAACATACCAGGATTCAAAGATTCCTGATTTATTCAAAGATTTATTAGAGGTCAAATGAATCAAAATTAAATCCTTGGTGCTTACTGGAATGATTATTTCTTGCAGAGCTGAAAAAGAAGTATTTTTGTATTCAAATGAATGACTAAATAGGAAAAACAGGGAGAGTTTATTGATGAATACATAATGTGGAAAAAATAAAAAGTTTATACCTCATGAGTTGATCTATATCACACCACGAAGGTACCACAATTACTGAAGGCACACCAGACAAATCCAGGTATGAAAAAATAATAGAAAAATAAATGTGTTAATTTGAAGGAAGGACCCCTTCGTATGAGCAGCTGTTTGAGCTATAATAAATCATAAGCACATAAAAAAATTAAAAATGTAGCCACATAATTTTTTGGCAAAGACAGGTCTATTTCGGTTAAAAATAATGCAATATTTTAATATTTATTAATATGAATAATTCTTAAATATTATTTCAATCAAAGCATTTGCATTTCATATATATACAGTGCTGCTTGAAAGTTTTTGTTGTATTTCTGCATAAATATGACCCAAATCATCATCCGATTTTCACAAAAGTCCTGAAAGTAGACAAAGAGAACCCAATAAAACAAATGAGACAAAAATACTTTCTTTGACATTTATGTATTGAGAAAAATGATCCAGTGTTACATATCTGTGAGTGGCAAAAGTATGTGAATCTTTGCTTTCAGTATCTGATCTGACCCCCTTCTGCAGCAATAACAGCATCTAAACGTTTCTGGTAACTGCTGATCAGTCCTGCACAATGGCTTGGAGGAATTTTAGCCCATTCCTCAGTACAGAACAGCTTCAACTCTGGGATGTTGGTGGGTTTCCTGACAATTAACTGCTTGCTTCAGGTCCTTTCGCAACATTTCAATTGGCTTAAGATCTGGACTTTGACTCAGCCATTCCAAAATATTAACTTTGTTCTTCTTTAACCATTCTTTGGTAAAACGACTTGTGTGCTTGGGGTCGTTGTCTTGCTGCATGACTCTGGAGACTCAGTTCACAGACAGATGTCCTGACATTGTCCTTTAGAATTCACTGGCATAATTGAGAATTAATTGTTTCATCGATGGCAAGCTGTTCTGGCCCAGATGCAGCAAAACAGGCCCAAACCATGATACTACCGCCACATTTCATAATTGGGATAAGGTTTTTTATGCTGGAATGCAGTGTTTTTCTTTTCTTCAAACATAACTTTTCTCATTTCAACCAAAAAGTTATATTTTTGTCTCATCTGTCCACAAAATATTTCTTCAATATTCCTCTGGCTTGTCCACATGATCTTTTGCAAACTGCAGACGGGCAGCAATGTTCTATTTGGAGAGCAGTGGCTTTCTCCTTACAACTCTGCCATGCACACCATGGTTGTTCAGTGTTCTCCTGATGATGGACTCATGAATATTAACATCAACCAATGTGAGAAAGACCTTTAGTTGCTCAGAAGTTACCCTGGAATCCTTTGTGACTTCGCAGACTATTACACGTCTTGCTTTTAGAGTGATCTTTGTTGGTCGACCACTCCTGAGGAGGGTGGCTGGCAATTGTCTTGAATTTCCTCCATTTGTACACAGTCTGTCTGACTGTGGATTTATGGAGTCCAAATTCTTTAGAGATGGTTTTGTAACCTTTTCCAGTCTGATGAGCAACAACAGCTCTTTTTCTGAGGTCCTCAGAAATCTCCTTTGTTTGTGTCATGATAAACTTTCACAAACATGATCAAACTTTGATAGATTTCAAACAAAACAGGGCACCCACTGACATCTCATAGATATCATACTGATTGAAAACAAGACTCTAATTTCTCCTTCAAATTAACTGCTAATCCTAGAGCTTCACATACTTTTGCCACTCACAGATATGTAATAATGGATCATTCTCCTGAATAAATTAATGACAAAGAAAATATTTTTGTCTTATATACAGTGCTGCTTGAAAGTTTGTGAACCCTTTAGAATTTTCTATATTTCTGCATAAATATGACCCAAATCATCATCAGATTTTCGCACAAGTCCTGAAAGTAGACAAAAAGAACCCAATCAAGCAAATGAGACAAAAATATTTTCTTTGTCATTAATTTATTCAGGAGAATGATCCATTATTACATATCTGTGAGTGGCAAAAGTATGTGAATCTTTGCTTTCAGTATCTGATCTGACCCCCTTCTGCAGCAATAACAGCATCTAAACGTTTCTGGTAACTGCTGATCAGTCCTGCACAATGGCTTGGAGGAATTTTAGCCCATTCCTCAGTACAGAACAGCTTCAACTCTGGGATGTTGGTGGGTTTCCTGACAATTAACTGCTTGCTTCAGGTCCTTTCGCAACATTTCAATTGGCTTAAGATCTGGACTTTGACTCAGCCATTCCAAAATATTAACTTTGTTCTTCTTTAACCATTCTTTGGTAAAACGACTTGTGTGCTTGGGGTCGTTGTCTTGCTGCATGACTCTGGAGACTCAGTTCACAGACAGATGTCCTGACATTGTCCTTTAGAATTCACTGGCATAATTGAGAATTAATTGTTTCATCGATGGCAAGCTGTTCTGGCCCAGATGCAGCAAAACAGGCCCAAACCATGATACTACCGCCACATTTCATAATTGGGATAAGGTTTTTTATGCTGGAATGCAGTGTTTTTCTTTTCTTCAAACATAACTTTTCTCATTTCAACCAAAAAGTTATATTTTTGTCTCATCTGTCCACAAAATATTTCTTCAATATTCCTCTGGCTTGTCCACATGATCTTTTGCAAACTGCAGACGGGCAGCAATGTTCTATTTGGAGAGCAGTGGCTTTCTCCTTACAACTCTGCCATGCACACCATGGTTGTTCAGTGTTCTCCTGATGATGGACTCATGAATATTAACATCAACCAATGTGAGAAAGACCTTTAGTTGCTCAGAAGTTACCCTGGAATCCTTTGTGACTTCGCAGACTATTACACGTCTTGCTTTTAGAGTGATCTTTGTTGGTCGACCACTCCTGAGGAGGGTGGCTGGCAATTGTCTTGAATTTCCTCCATTTGTACACAGTCTGTCTGACTGTGGATTTATGGAGTCCAAATTCTTTAGAGATGGTTTTGTAACCTTTTCCAGTCTGATGAGCAACAACAGCTCTTTTTCTGAGGTCCTCAGAAATCTCCTTTGTTTGTGTCATGATAAACTTTCACAAACATGATCAAACTTTGATAGATTTCAAACAAAACAGGGCACCCACTGACATCTCATAGATATCATACTGATTGAAAACAAGACTCTAATTTCTCCTTCAAATTAACTGCTAATCCTAGAGCTTCACATACTTTTGCCACTCACAGATATGTAATAATGGATCATTCTCCTGAATAAATTAATGACAAAGAAAATATTTTTGTCTCATTTGCTTGATTGGGTTCTTTTTGTCTACTTTCAGGACTTGTGCGAAAATCTGATGATGATTTGGGTCATATTTATGCAGAAATATAGAAAATTCTAAAGGGTTCACAAACTTTCAAGCAGCACTGTATATA
>NW_015548309.1:872049-882085 GCF_001515605.1 Sinocyclocheilus anshuiensis | reverse complement strand
ATATATATATATGTGTGTGTGTGTGTGTGTGTGTGTGTGTGTGTGTACTGTATATACACACACACACATATATACACAAATTGAGGATACATTTGGATAAATATTGAGGATAAATTGAGGATATATCTTCTCAATGTATTAATTGAGAAGTGACACAAAACTAAAGCAGTAACTCATAATCTGAATGTGTTTGTGTGTTTGGTCTGTCACTGGGCAGCTTTAGCCTCCACCTCATTGATAGACACAAAGCGCGGTCGCCTGCGCATCCTCCTCTTTGTGTTGTGTTTGGGGTTTCTTTGATACATATCTGTAAAATTAGAACAGTCATATACTTACAAATAATATAATATAAAATAATATTTTAAATGACCGCAGGAGTCATATAGCAGATATGAAGGTGTGTAGTACCTTGGAAACTGACATAGTAATGCCTATTCCCCGTAATAAGAGTAACTTCTGCATTGCTGTCCTCCTGAAATGCTTTCTCCAGCTCTCGCGATGTTACAGACGTCACACGTTGCTTGTCATCCTAAAGAAAAATGATATTGAAACAAAACCACCTGACCTTAAATTCCTCTCAACTGAGAGTATAAACACTATGTTTGCAATCCAGTCTCACCGGTTGACCGTACTCTATCCAGTTCTCATGATCTCCTTTGTAGTACCAAATCCACTCTGTTGTCAGGATGTAGTGGGCTGGTTTAGAGATGGAAGAGACCGTTGAGAGTCGGCGCACAGGGTTATGGTTCCTGGTCATGGACATAAAATCCACTGGTCTCGAGCCTGGACTGAATCCAAGAGAAGCTAGCAGGGTTATTATAGTGAACTAAAACGATAAAATAAACTTTTGATACTTGAAATAACAAACTTTTTCTGAAATATATTAGAATATACATTTTATTTCAGCTAGTTGCCAAGGCAACCTTTCTCATTTTCATTTACTTTAACTAAAATAAAAATTAATAAAACTAGACATTTAAAAAATACTATTAAAAATGATGAAACACATAACAAAATTATTCAAACTTTAACTAAAATTTAAAAGAAAATATAAAAACAAAAACTAGTATCTCAATGATACTAAAATCCCACTGGAAAGGATAGAATAGGGAAGGATGTAAAAACACTAAAAATAAATAAAAATAAAACATTTTAGCACAGCTAATGCCATATACAATCAATTTTGTTATTATCTGATACTTTTTTGTTATTCAATTAAAAAAAAAAAAAAAGTACAGAAAGCCCTTAAAAAGCAATAAATTAAATTAAATTAAAAAAGAAAAAGAAAAGACAAAAGAAAAAATGGTAAGCAAGCACTTGCATGTGCATTTGTACTGACCTGTGTTCATTCTTTGGGTCACAGTAAGCTCTCTCTATTTCCTCCATGTTTCTTAAATCCCTCCAGCCTTTCCCGTCATTAACCTCCCATTTGTATGGAAGATTAAAGTGGACAAGAACGCACTGGTCTGAAGCAATAAAACAAAACCATTATAACTTAAATCTAATGTAAATGGCTTAAAGAAAACGAGATTAACCAGAGGTAACGTGGATGAAATGGACACCAACCCTGAAACTTGCATTTCCGTTTTATGAAGTGGAGACAGATTTCATTCTTCTCCATCTGAGCAGCCGGTGTGACGCCTTGATCAGATATGAGTTCTGAAATGTATATGAATATGTATGTATAATGTGAATTACTGTATATATAATATGTGTAAATGAATATAAGTGCTCTTACCACTGCTTATAGTTTGTGAGTTGAGACGATAAACGTTCTGATAGATGTAGGGCAGGTCATGGATGATGTCACCACCGAGACCACGCTCCTCCAGCATCTTGCGGCTGTGCTCGTCGATACTGTGCAGCCGTTTGCACTTGGGGCCGAACAGGCAGTCGTCTTGCACAAAGTGCTGACAAATGTGCACCTTAGTGCAGCGCTCCATAAAGGTACAGACTCCAAAAAGGCCCGTGCCTTTATTATAGTGAGCACACACCTGTGTACATATAGCACAGGGAGGAGTCTTTAAAAATCAGTGTTACACTACTGGTCAAAGTTTGAAAATATTATGATTTTTTAAATGTTTTTGAAAGAAGTCTCTTATGCTCACCTAGTCTGCAATTATTTGATCAAAAATGCTGTTAAAACTGTAATATTGTGAAATATTATTACAATTTCAGTCTTCAGTGTCACATGATCTTTCAGAAATCATTCTAATATGCTGATTTGCTGCTTAAGAAACATTTCTTATTGTTATCAGTGTTGATAACAATTCATATTCAATGTCAATTCATCAAAGAATCCTAAAAAAAGTATCAGCTTCCATAAAAATAAAGCAGCAAAAACTGTTTCCAACATTAATAGTAAATTAGTAAGAACTATTAATAATTGAGCACCAATAAAAATGTATAACAATTAAGCACCAAATCAGCATATTAGAATGATTTCTGAAGGATCATGTGACACTGAAGACTGAAGTAATGATGCTCAAAATTTAGCCTTGCATCACAGGAATAAATTACGTTTTAAAATATATTAAAATAGTTATTTTAAATCTAAATAATACTACTGTTTTTACTGTGTTTTTGATTAAATAAATCCAGCCTTGATAAGCATAAGATACTTCCTTCAAAATATTAAAAAATTTAATGATTCCAAACGTGATCGGTAGTGTATGTGCAAATTACAATATTCAAAACCACACATGCATTTATTAATAATTAAAGTAAACAAATTAAATGCCTTACAAATACAGTCAAACTTCAAGATTAAACCAGTGCATCACAGAGCTCAGCAAAACATTCTACTTTACCTGGTTACAGGACATTCTCATTTTTTTCTTTTTCTTTTTTTTGTTTTGTTTTTGTCCAAACCAAACTGGAGAAACACACTTGGGACACCTGAAGATCTCAGAACCATCAGGTACTCTTCATCCTGAACGCGGACCACAATTCTTCTCAATTCACCACTTGTTTTTTTGACTTCTGATGGACTAATTACATACTCAAATATTCAATTACTTCATTGTACATTTGGGTGTAGCCAGTGGCTGATTCAAGCATGCCAGAACAAACGTCTGAGCGGTTACATGAGCTCTATTCTACTCTGAAAACGTCTCGTAACTGAGCGCCCAGCGAAAGAAATGAAGGAGCGCGTTTCAAACGGCAGGAGAGGTACCTGGAATGCAGAAATATCCCAGTCATAGCATGATTTTGGCTTTGGGGGGGAATCTCTCATGGCTCTAGATGGCTATTTTGGCCTTCCTGTTCTTGCATTTCCTCACCTCTGGCAGTAGGGCAGGGTCGTTCTGGAGCAGAAGCAGGAAGAGATCATCCTCGTTCAGTTCATGAAGCGTACATTCCCGCAGCAGGGGATAGTTATGCTGTGACTGGATATCATGGGAGAATTTACACTCCTTCCTGACAAACACAAACACATAAGCATATAGTGATTTTGGGCTCTACATAATTACCATACATTTATTTGTGTAAGAGACTGACCGATATTGCTTTTATAGATAACCTACAGAGTATTTTGATGTATAAATATGTAATAACCAATAAGCAGAAATGATTTTAATCATTTTATTTCTGATTTTTGACACAATAACAACTAAATAATCATTATACTTAATACCACACTTAAAACATATTAACATTTTATTATTGATTATTATTATTATTATACCATAGAATAGCGTTGCTGGGTGTTATTATCAATATTAAGGAAACGTAATTCTTATTAATAGGTGCTGTTATTAATATTAATAAATCTTGTCTACATAATCAATTACGTAGAAAGTTTTAATATTAGTTAAAAATAAATAAACAATTAATAAACAAAATACTGGCCAATCTGTTTATTATCACAAAGCAATAAAATATTCACAAAATAATTTTAAAGCTCATGAAAAATATCAATGGGTCTTGCAGAACATACAATCGTTATGAATTGATTCTTTTTTCATGCCACTAAACTGATATAACTATGATGACAGCAAATAGCTGTTGTTATGTATAAGTAGTATATCTATTTAGTCTTGTATTAATTATTACAATGGGAATATATTACGCTAGACATCCAGATGTTCTCTCAACCTTACCTTCCTTTTCCATATCTGCAGTTCCCGTAAACATAATACTTGCACAGATGTAAATCCTGGCACTCGTAACATTCATTCTTCGAATATTTCTTGCAGAGTCTCAGAGATGTTTTCGCGACGACGATGCAGTCGGACTCTCCATCCTCAGTTATGGATCTGCTCTGGATCACTGTGAAGCGAGAGCATTTCTTAACGATGTACCAGAAATCCTCTTCGGAGATCTCGAAGCGCTGGAACACCTTGCGGTGCAGCTGAGATATTTCCATAGATCCTTTATTGCCGCATAATATGCTGGTCGCATAATGTATGATCCGAGAGTAACCCGACATGTCTGCGCAGATCTGAGACCACTGCTGGGCTGCTGTCTAGCCTTATTATTAGTATGGTTTCTATTCTGCTTTTCTTCAGAAATTAAAGCGGAAACTCTGAAAGCCGTATGAGTCAATGCCAAGTTCCCAGTGCCAGTTCTTTTCAAAATAAAAGTCTTACAAAAAACACCCACCCTCAGGCTCCGTAGATAGATAGATAGATAGATAGATAGATAGATAGATAGATATTATTAATATATTAGTGACCAATACTGTAACAGTGTATTAAACAGAATATTATAGACTATGTAGGAATATAATTTATATTCACATTTACAGTATTTCAGCATTCAGTTTATTTCTGCTATCACAGGCTTTTTTATTTTTGTGTTTTATGTCTTATGAATGCATACTGTAATAATTCTATAATAAACTTAGATTTATTTATGCAAATAAATGATGTTCACTATAAATAAAAAATGTATCTATTCTAATAGTTGTCATTTTTATTTATATAGTGCTTCACAATCTATATTGTTTCAAAGTAGCTTTATAGAAATTTGTAAAGTTCAGCGAGCAACACAAAGGTAAAAAGTTATAGAATAGAATAGAATAGCTACTCTGACCATGTGACAAAGTGTCTTCTTATCTATTGGTTCAGTGCTTTCAAAGCTTCCTCCTACATGATGCATCTTCCTGGGAAAGACCCCCAGTTGATCTGGTAAGGGACCGTCGCCGGTCAAACCAACCAGCGTTTCCTGTTTGCAATAGAGTCCTAATGTCACTCTGTGGCCCAAATACGCAGACCTGGAAAGTCGTCCATGGTCTTTTTAGGGTTTCATCCTGGTTACAACATGATGCTGTTTGTGTAGAGAAGCTCCTAGGGAGTTTGGTAGTTGCTCGTGTTATACGTGACTTTGAGGATGGTTGTTGCAGCCCACAGTGTGATTCCTTGAAAGCAGTTGTAGACCTACCTAGTGACAGTTTATTGTTTGAGGTGGTCCTGATGACCTCTAGAACATGCTTCCTCTGTCCTACAATATCAGGGTTCGAAACACTGCAGAAGAGATAAGATTAAAAATGAATTAAGAGTATCTGTGTGATTACAATACAATATTGTAGTGAAACTGAGCTCACAGCTCCAGGTCTCGGGTCAGTGGGTGCTCAGGGCCCAAGGGGTGAATCCTTATGTCTGCAGCTCTCTGAAGCAGATCCAGCCCCTCTCTCCTCTCAACTCTACTGCAGCTACGCAACAACACTTTACCTGCCAGACAGTATAAAATACACAAAACATCTGTGACAGAACAGAGCATGATGTAATGACAACAGACAACAGCACAACAACTTACATATTTTAATAATTTCTAATATACTATAAGGAATTTTAAACTGGCAGTGAATGACTTCAGTTGCTGATTTACAATGCTCACCAAAAATGCATGATTTATTTGATCAAAAATACAGTAAAAACAGTCATATTTTTAAATACTATTACAACTGAAAATAACTGTTTTCTATCGAATATATTAAAATGTAACTTATTTCAATGATGGCAAAGCTGATCTTTTTTAGCAGCCATTTCACCAGTCTTCAGTGTCTTCAGTATAAGTACATGTCAACTTATTCTACTAACTCTTTACCTTTACCTAACTCTTTACTCTTTATCTAAGAGTTAGTTCATATGTAGTTGCAAAGTTGATTTGGGTTCATTTTAGCCTAGCAGTGTAGTAATTTTAAACCATAAAAAAGCAACCCAGCATGCTGGGTCAAACATAATAACCCAACTAGTTGGGTTAAAACAACCCAGCGCTGGGTTCGTCCCTTTTTGTCCCAGCGCTGGGTTGCCAAAATAACCCAAATTGGGTTGTTTTTAACCCAGCAGTTTTTAGAGTGTATAGTCAGTAGAATGTCTGCTAGAGGACCATCAACATAAAGTGTTAGCAGATATTAAGCAAACAGTCTACTAATACTCCAATGTCTGCTAGCTGACATGGAGTTGCAAAGTTTACTAGAATGTCTAAAGTGGACTATCGAAATAAAGTGTAAAGGGAATGATTTCTTAAGGATCATGTGACACTGAAGACTGAAGTAATGGCTGCTGAAAATATATTATATAAATATATTCAAAAACAGTTATTTTAAATTGTAATAATATTTTAGAATATTAGTTTTACTGTATTTTTTATCAAATAAGGCAGCCTTGAGAACATAAGATAATTATTTCAAAAACATTAAAAAAAAATCTTAATTATTCCTAACCTTGGGCTGGTAGTGTATAAACATACAAACACAGCACACTTCTTTTTGTCCAAAAAAAAAAAAGAATCAAATACATTTTACCTTCAAATCAGAGTTTCTGAAGTTGTGATTCATTTTGGAGCTGGATGGTTTGGTTCAAAGCTTTTAATGAAACATATGCCATTGAAACCACTTAAAAAGTTACTGTTGTGTTCAAGCACGCAGTGGCACAACCAGTCGCTATTTAAGACCATTTAGTCACTCACCAAGCTTCATAAGAATGACAGCAAGGTCGTGTTGCATGGTGGGAAGTTGCAACTTCTGAGCCTCAGTCTCTTTAGTGCTTATAACATGCCGGTACAGTTCAACCATCTTCCTCTGTGTCCATCTAAAAGTCAAGCCAGTGACCTTGAAATCAAATAATAGGACTTTGAGGTATGATGACAGATTGATGTAACTAAACACAAGCATCTCACTCTGTGTTGGTTTGAGCTCTGGCCCAAAGATCTGCAAGCTGCTCCTCCACTTCTGCTACCAGAGGATGATCATGGCCGTACCAGCGCCTCCTGCTGGCCAGTGCAGCTTGAAAGCATTTCTCAGCAGTCTTGGGCTCACAAAGACTCAACCTAGACAAATGTGAAACTGCATTAAAATGGATTTCAAGTAATTTCTGTATATATTTCTGGCTAATAAAACAGTGGTCATAGACTCTTAGACTATACTGACACCTATTGACGTGGATGTAGCATCATTTATAATTTAATATAAAAAATGTAAATGTTATTTGATATAAATTCTTAATTTCATTTAATTTAATTTAGAGAAAAACAAACTTTTTATCTTACTTGTGAATGGCCTTCAGTAGCATAGCTGTGCCGTCAGCACAAGGATGGCCAGAGATGCATCTAGCCGAGCTGATCTCTTTGAAAAGCCCTGGCACTGCATAAAGCCGTCCATCCTCCAGCAATGCCACACACAGACGACAATGCAGCTGTCCTGTAAGAGCAGATTAGTGCTACATGTGTTCAAATTTACCCTTGCCAAAAATAACTTGCAAGGTTTATAAAAGTTATGTGAATGCAGGATGAAATATGACATGCATCTTACCAACTATCAGTCTGACCTCTGTGCTGTCAAGGTGGGCTACTGTAAGAGACCGAGCCGTCTCAAGTCCCTTGTGGCAATACATCTCTGTGTTTTTTGGCAGATGCATTTGGATGTAAAACTCTGCCAGCATATGTTGCACTTTGAGTAGTAAGCTCATACTGTCACTATCCAGCTCTACACCCTGTGGAAGAAACCATCAGAACAGATGAATGAATTCAATCTTGCATTCAGAAAATTGAATGCATACAATTTCTATCAAAATATCAGTGTCTTTTATTATTTTTACCTTTTGGAAAATTCGATCTGCTTGCAGTAGCAGCTCCTCAGCTTGTTGCATTTCACCCAAACAGAGCAGAACTTTAGAACAGTACAATGACAAACTCCACAAACTGCTGTGATCTGGAGGGTGAATGTCTAAGAAAGACCAGGTGAATTTAGTTAACATTTACCAAGAAGTGATCGAGTCATAATTTCTGCTTTTCTGTGTCTACATATCAGAATTATGATTTCCCAGAGGATCTGCAGAAGGCAATACCTTGCAATGCTTTACAATTTCTAAAACCATTTAATACAATTTACATTACTGTACTGTGATGACAGATATTCATGATTTTTAAATGTTATAATAAAAATAATTTGTTTTACCATAAAGACGCTCCCAAGTCTTAGCCATCAGATTCTGGAATGAAGTCAGAGGGTCAAATCCTCTCTGCCTTAGTAGTGTCCAATAATGTATAACATCAATTGTCATCTGTGGGTATCGCTTCAGGCTGCTTGACAAAAACTCCATGGTACTATGAAAAATATGGAGGGTTTATTTCATCATTGACTGAAAACTCGCTGCATTAGCAAAATATTTATATTCAAAGATAAACTAGAGATAACGTACGCCAGATCGCTGAGGAAATCATGCAACTCGTTGAATGAACCAGTTTGCTTGAGATGCCAAGGAATTTCTTCCATCTTTCTTGCCCAGCTACAAAGCTCTAAATTGGATTTCTGAAAAAACTCAGCAAGGATCCGTTGGTAGGAATTCTGACCATCTGTACCTTAAAACGAACGAAACAAAAGCAAAACAGTAAGAACACCCTGGAAATGCCCAAAGGTTTGGCTACTCAAAGCAACTATTTGCAAAGAATGGAAAGGAATGAAATATAATAAAGAAGAATAGGACAAATAACTTAAAACCATCCTCACCATGCAACAACAGATTAATAGCCTGGCTGAGTGATTGATGTGTGATGGTCAGAAGCCCATTGGCTTTCTCTTGAACCCAAGGCCAAAAAGTAGAGCGCAGTCGGGCCCATTCCAAAACCTGGACTCGCAGATTACCACAGTAGCCTAAATCTTCCAACAAAGCCAAAACCTGAGGCTCAGTCAGCCCAGCACGAGACACATGAATAAGACAGAGCGTGTCCCACACCCAGCCCGAGAGATCTGTAGAGAAGAAGAGAAAATGCTTATTAGGTTTAACTAATAAAGTCATGGCAAGCATGGTTTTATATAACAAAATAAAAAGGACTTACCATCCCTGAGTGATGCAGTGCTTGTTTGAGCCTCAGTGACTTTACAAGAAGTAATATCTTCTGTTGGAGCAGTTCTGCTGTAATCTTGTACCCAGCGATGAATGACCTTCACCCAGAGCTCTGGAATTGAATCAACCTCTATATACTCCTTCAACAGCTCCATCTCTTCCTCTTTCTCCCTCAGCACTCCACATGTCCGTAACTCTGTGCCAATGAGAGCTAAAAAGGCCGGAATGTGGCATTGCTTCTTACGTCCAACTCTTTGCAAAACACTGGCTGGCAGCTCCTTGTAAGGCAAAGACAAATGTTTGTGCAAAATGCTGCCCAGAACACTTGGATCGGAGAGATGGGGACAGCTGAGAATCTGGACATCGGTCCTGCCGGTCAGACTTTTGTAAGTGAGGTCAGTGAAGGTTGTTGTGATGATCATTTTACAATAGCGAGGCAGAGCATCTGGCAGCCATCGTAGTGCCTTCACCTGGAAAACAGAATTCAGAAATAAAGTGTTTATTTTATTGAAATAAAAAAGCTAAAGACTAATTACTAAATCAAACAGGAGATTGAAAGATCACCTCTTGCTTTGAGAGTGCAAGTGTTTCTGTCAGAAGGTCAATACCATCTACAAGAAGAATACAAGGCCCAAGACTGGCTGCAGCAGTACATGCCTGGACTGCCCGATGGAGATGCATAAACTCAATCACGTCCTCCAAACTATCATCCCAATCTGGAAAATCACCTGCAGATAAAAATTGTAAAA
>NW_015548309.1:857804-871554 GCF_001515605.1 Sinocyclocheilus anshuiensis | reverse complement strand
TACGTATATACAATATTTTTATTAAAATATCTGTACAAAATGTTCTAAATGTTTGCTTTTTATATTTGATATTTTTAATTTATTTCTTCTTGTCTGGTCAAGACAGTAGTTCAGTTTTCTTCTAATTGATTTTTACTAAAAATGTAATACATTTACATTAAAATTATAATATTTATGTGTACAATCCAATTTCTAATTTTAAGTGGATAATCTTTACATTTATCTAACTTTTTTTTCATAAACTAACAAAGAGCATTTGCAATAATAGCTTGAAATTAGATTGTTCTGGTAATTATATAGACAATTATTCAAACTCCCAAGAATCATAAACATATTTTTGCTGGAAAATGAGGCAGTTTACTGTAATGTGCTCTTCGAAGTTGAGCAGTACACTGTCTGAGCATAGACCTGACATCAGTGCTGGATGTGCTGGTCCCACAGAAGTGAGAGATGACTGGAACATCAGGATTCTGTCTGCAGAAGGACCGCAGCCACCATGCTGCCAGAGTGGACTTCCCACAACCCCTTTCACCGCATATTAGTAAAATAGACTTCTCTGAGTCGTTCTGGTCAAGATCACTGAAAGCACACACAAATTTGACCCATAACACAATATATGTTAATCAAACACCATTTGCCTACTTTGGTTTTATGTTCTTACCATGTGAAATGAGCTCCTGGATTTCTTGAGTGCATCTCAGATTTTGCATTATGGGTTACAGGATGCAGAAATTTGTTTAGTGCATTCAGTATTTCTGTGGTGGGTGCCGAGGGCACAAACCAGTCACACAATGTACGCGCATGCCTCTCATGGTAATGCAGATCGAATGAATCCTGCCATCCTACAACAAATCAAGTCAAAAATCATAAATGTATCTTACTTGAACCCTCATATTCTGTTTTTGGGTTTGAGAAAACCCAAAGCCAAATAACAACTCATCAATATCATACCTATCATTGAAGTGTCAGGTTGACTATCATAAGTAATAATAGTAATTTTGAACTATTTTTTAATATGTGATCCTGGACAATAAAAGCAGTCTTAAGTCGCTGGGGTATATTTGTAGCAATAGCCAAAAACACATTGTATGGGTCAAAATTATTGACTTTTCTTTTATGTCAAAAATCATTAGGATATTAAGTAAAGATCATGTTCCATGAAGATATTTTGTAAATTTCCTACTGTAAATATATCAAAACTTAATTTTTGATTAGTAATATGCTTTGCTAAGAACTTCATTTGGACAACTTTAAAGGCGATTTTCTCAGTATTTTGATTTTTTTGCACCCTCAGATTCCAGATTCTCAAATAGTTGTATCTCGGTCAAATATTGTCCTATCATAACAAACCATACATCAATGGAAAGCTTATTTATTCAGTTTTCAGATGATGTATAAATCTCAGTTTCGAAAAATTGACCCTTATGACTGGTTTTGTGGTCCAGGGTCACATATGCATCATATATGCTCATATTCTTTTACATATAATCAATATAAATAGATAAAGTATAAAAAATTTGAATAAAATAAAATACAATTTAGAATTGATTAAGAATTTGATTAAAGTCCAAAATGTGGCATTTTAAAAGGTAACAAAAATCTTTGAGAACTGGTCCAGAAGTGTAGTCTTACTGGAGATGGGATGTTTTGGATCCTCATGAAATGTACATATGACTCCTTCCCAGTCCACCTTTATCATCTCCTCAAGTTCATGCAGGTTTTTGAAGAATCTGTCACACAGTGGAAAGAAAAGGATGGTGAGAAAAGGTTGCATTTAAAATACTCAATATATACACACAAGTAATACACAAATGGGCTAGTATTTCATATAAATCTGCATTTGTGTTTCAAGATACTGTGACTTGTAAACTCAGACCTGACAGGAAGACAATGATTTATGATCCTTTTTTTTAGATCTCTCATTCTCTGTCTCTCACTTTGGCTTTGAGTGGACAGCATGTTCAAGAAATTGCACATTTCACTACTGCTGTCGTCCTCTGTGTCCTGTGGGGTGCAGTCTTTAAAATAAAAGAAGCAGCTTCTGTTGTTGTCAATGAAGGCTGCCTTGGTGATCTCCAGCTCTGTAAGGCTACTGGTGCGATACTCATCCTCCATAACCCAAGGGTAACCAGCCTCTGCAGCAACATGCAAGTTCCTAGCCACCTCAGACAACGAACATGGTCCGATATCAGATTGAGAACCATTTTCGGCTGGCAGACACTGTCCGTAGCTGTGTCCAAGAAGACAAATGAAAAAGGACGAGCGGTCAATGAGATCCAAACTGATTTTCAACTGTTGGTCAAAAAGATCAAGCTTATGATTATTTTCATCATCTCTTCTTGTTCTTTCTTGTTTGCTTCGCTGCAAGTCCACAGGTCTGAAACAGGTTCCCTTTGCCTGGCAAAGTGTGTCTAGGTGGGGAAACACCTTTGCTTTCAAGTAAATCAACTCTTCTTGAAGATCACCTGGAACATAACACAGATAAGGCCCAAAAGGAAACCCCAGGTATAAGCTGTCAGAAGTTTCTCCCATATTTTTTTCTCGGATATTTATTCCTTGCATTTTTAGTGTGTGAAATTTTCAGAAATAGTTACATGCAGTAGAGAAAAATTAAAATAAATGCAAAAAATATATATATTAGTCAACATAAAATAAGTAAAACAGAAAAATCTCAATTCTATCATGACTTTCTTGTGGTCTTTCACCCATGTCAACAACTGGTTGCTAAGGTAACCGTAACCCTAAATTAAATCTGATTCTGAATCACCTAGTTCCGTTTCCCTCAACCCGTTCAAAGCAGTAAACAAAACTCACACCGTCCCCAGATCAGCTGTCACAGTCTATGACGAAATCCCCTTAGAACGCTCCCTCTATGAATTGGCATCCCGTCGAGCCAATCAATGCGAGCCACGATTGGACCGTGTAAAATCGGACATGTAAGGCGGTGATTGGAGGGCAGCTGCTGCGGCTCGCTCTCTGATTGGTGCGTTGTTGTGCGTGGGGGTGCTGTGATTTGCTCATACCGGCTGAGTTCAGCCCTAGAGCGCTGGAGTTTATAAAGCCGACTTCTCACTTCATCTCTACGCACTGCAAGAGTTCATCGAGGCGTGGAGGGCGCTGCGACTGCTCAAGGAGTTAATCTGCTATTGAGTCTCATTAATAAATACTTTTTTTTTTCAAAAACAATGAGGCGACTGTGGATTATCGGTCTCCTCTGTGCACTTTTGGCATTCGGTGAGTACGTTTTATTAAATGGCCATGAAATGCACCGCGTTATGCAGTTTGATGCCTTTGAACTTGACAAAGCTTCAGTGAGTGTTTGCAGCAATGCTGCTGTCTTTGTGTGCTTCCTCTTTTTGCTATGTAACGTTTAGCATTAGTTTTATATTTTAATTTTTTTTATAATAATACTTTGTGTATATATATGTTAACGCTTCCTAAATGGATGGATGATTCAGAACAGGACATAAAACATGGAGAGTGGATTTGACTCGCATGTGCTTCTGGAAGTTTCCTTAAGATTGAAATGGCCTTCGTATGATAATATCCAATTTATTAATATACAGTTATATGGTGTCTTAAAACGATTAATTGCATTGAAATTATGTAATCGTACTAGTAATGTACGATTTTTTAAAATGGAAAATAGTCATGCAAGAGTTAAATAAAATAACAAATCATATTAATTGCACATTTAGAGAAGAATTTAACCAAGGATCTTGAAACATCTTTAGTTGTCACATCAAGGCCTTTAACTGTCTAGCTGAGATCTACTGGATCAAAAAAGTGCATTTGCACACAAATCAAGTGCATTTGCACGTTTCAGATGTGGAGAGCCTAACCTGGGCAATTCTAATTAAATTTAACTTCACATGCAGTGCATATTCGCGTACAATGAATAAACAGCCTTGCTGGGCACAATAGGGTCTTTGCTGAGCAAATATACTTAGGAATTAAGTTATGAATCACTTGTGATCCAAATAAAAGTTGTATTTTAGTGCTGTGTGTTATATCATGAAGTTATTGAGTAACACCATAGATTCTGTCTGGCTTTAAAGTGCTTTTTATCACCAACGTCGCATTCACATTAATTGTGGTTTTGCTTTAATCTTATGTTTTGCATAATTGCAGCATCTGTGAAAGCTGATGACGACGTTGACATTGACCACACCGTAGAAGAGGACCTTGGGAAGAGCAGAGACGGATCCCGCACAGATGACGAGGTTGTTCAGAGGTCTGTATGGACTTGAACTTGCACTTGACTGATTCGAACTTCATTCATTTTTAGAGAAATGTTCCTCGCCCTTTGTGACCCTTCATTTAGACTCAGATCTTAAAGTGGGGTAAATAAAATCTCAAAACTAATCCTGGCTGCTACTTTTAGCTTATTAAAACGCATTTGTTTGTCTTAAGAGGTTACTTTTAGATGTATTCACTTTTAGCTCCTCACAAAAACCACAAGTGATCCCCAAAGGGGGTTGGACATCTGGCTGATGCATTTGTGTCTTGTTCCACAATACCCAAGGGTAAATAGCAATAAGTCCCTTGAGGAATGAACATGTAACAAACATCCTTTGCACTTTTCCATGATTCCATCTTTTCTCCAACAGGGAGGAGGAAGCCATTCAGCTAGATGGTTTGAACGCCTCGCAAATAAAAGAAATCCGGGAAAAGGCAGAAAAGCATGCGTTCCAGGCGGAAGTGAACAGGATGATGAAACTGATCATCAATTCCTTGTATAAGAATAAGGAGGTGAGTTATTAGAACTTATGCCGTTCATCAAGTTTTTACAAATTGTACACAAGATCAACGCATCCTAATTCTTCGTTTTTCATCCTAAAGATCTTCCTTCGAGAGCTGATCTCTAATGCTTCCGATGCCTTGGATAAGATCCGGTTGTTGTCCCTCACCAATGAAGATGCTCTTGCTGGAAATGAAGAGCTTACTATTAAAATCAAGGTGTGTTAAAAATGAGTCCTGAAACCCACCCTTACTGAGCAACCCTGTTTACTGAAACAGAGAAATATAACATCGCTTTTGAATTTGCATTGAAAAAGAAATTCAAACATGTGTGAAGCAAATTGAGGAGCGTTTCCTTTCTTCATTTTCATATCTTAATTTTGATACTCAACACCTTGTTTAGCTATGCAAACACATTTTTAGTTCTTGGTTTCTGTAGTAAATAGTTTTACTACTAGTATCAAGGTTATGCAATATTTAGTTCTGTATCTTTTGTCTGTCCTCACCAGTCCGACAAAGAAAAGAACGTGCTTCACATCACTGACACGGGCATTGGCATGACCAAAGAAGAACTGGTGAAGAACCTCGGTACCATCGCCAAATCCGGAACCAGCGAGTTCCTCAACAAGATGACTGAGATGCAGGATGAGGATCAATCCACCTCTGAGCTGATTGGTCAGTTTGGTGTGGGCTTCTACTCTGCCTTCCTTGTGGCTGATAAGGTCATCGTCACCTCCAAGCACAACAACGACACCCAGCACATCTGGGAATCCGATTCCAACGAGTTTTCCGTCATCGAGGACCCTCGTGGAGACACTCTGGGCAGAGGCACCACCATTACGTAAGCAGTTGAACTTAAAAAGTCGCAAAAAATGTGTACAATGTTATTAAAGTAGTCTTGTTTCATCAGACTGGTGATGAAAGAGGAAGCTTCAGACTACCTTGAGCTGGAGACCATTAAGAACCTTGTGAGGAAGTACTCTCAATTCATCAACTTCCCGATCTACGTATGGAGCAGCAAGGTCAGACTGTCCACCAAAGGCCCCTAGACCTTTTAGTTTAGCGTTTACCAATAGCTTAACTAGCTGGAAGATGTGATGAACTCATCGATTTGTCTCATTTCCAGACTGAGACTGTAGAGGAGCCCATTGAAGAGGAGGAGGCTGAGGCAGAGAAGGAAGAAGCCACTGAAGATGAAGCTGAAGTTGAGGAAGAGGATGAAGACAAGGACAAACCGAAGACTAAGAAGGTACTGTATTTAGCTGCAAATATACAAGTAAACATCAGTAGAGGCTACTAAATGTTTCTCAATGAACAATTCTTCTCTCTTTTTCAGGTGGAGAAGACCGTGTGGGACTGGGAGCTGATGAATGACATTAAACCCATCTGGCAGAGGCCTGCAAAGGAAGTGGAGGTGGACGAATACAAAGCCTTCTACAAGACCTTCTCCAGGGTGAGTCAACCTGTGCTTTACACACAATCAACTCCGTATGATCCTCTGTGGCTTCTTGGATCAGTTCAAGTGGAATCATTTTTAATTTTCAGGACTCTGATGAGCCCATAGGTCACATTCACTTCACCGCTGAAGGAGAGGTCACCTTCAAGTCCATCCTCTTCATCCCTGCATCTGCACCCAGAGGCCTTTTCGATGAGTATGGCACCAAGAAGAATGACTTCATCAAAGTAATTTTGATAATCTTTAAGTCGGAAAAGAAAACATTCTCTGTTGTATTTGAGTTATTAACTGTACCCAATTTGGTTTTCAGCTGTTTGTGCGTAGAGTCTTCATCACCGATGACTTCCATGACATGATGCCCAAGTACCTCAACTTCATCAAAGGCGTTGTAAGTGTGTTTCTGTCTGTCTATTTTTAAATGTAGCCAGTAAGATACAAGTTCAGGATGCATCGACATTTCTGTGACTCAAATCCTTCACAATCCTAGTTCTGCATGTACAGAGTGTGGCATATTTAAAATTCTTAGAAGTATAATGCAGGTTTGCGTTGCATTTCCCTAGAAGTGATAGCCTTCCTGTGTACTGGCTCATTAGTAAAGAACATTTCCATTCTTGAGCAGATTGCACGCCTGCGCTAATGTAATACTGGGTACAAAAGAAATTTTATTTGCCAAAAATAGGTTTGTTACATTTTTTGTTTTCTGCATAAAATAGTGTTTGGAATAAACCAATTCTAAAGTCATTTAATACTTTAACCCTGGTAATAATCAGTGTTATAAACTTGATTAAAAATTGGTTTTGTTAATTGAAATAAAGCTAAAATATAAATGTTAGATGGAAAAACTGGAAAAAATATCAATGTTAGATGGAAATTAAAAACGTCCTGGCAACTAGCTGAAATCAAATAAGTTGAAGTACTAAAATTACTAAAACTGAAATAAGTGAATGAAAGCTAAATTGAAATAAAATGTGTATAATAAATGGTGAAAGCACAAAATTGTTGAAAACTGTAACTAGTTTTGTTGAAAACTGAAACTGTAAAAATAAAAGCTAATTGAAAATATTAATAAATAATTTTATATAAATACTAAATAGTGATTTATTTTTTTTAATTTAACGTACAGATTGCATTTAATGACCTATTAATTGAATAGAATAAAATTGGATAGTTTATCAGTTTTGGCCAATAATTTATTTTGCTGCATCACTATAATGAATGTTTGGTGACTCAGTGTTTGATCTCATCTCTCAGGTGGACTCTGACGATCTGCCACTGAATGTGTCCAGAGAGACTCTGCAGCAACACAAACTGCTCAAGGTGAGCTCATAGTGTTACAGATCAAAGTAACATCGATTGATGGTTTATGTATGTTTATATGATGCCATGAACTTGCTGAACAATTAATTACTTTCAACACTAACGCTGATACCTCCGTTCTTCAGGTCATCCGTAAGAAGCTGGTGCGCAAGACCCTGGACATGATCAAGAAGATTGCCGAGGAACAGTACAATGACAAGTTCTGGAAGGAGTTCGGCACCAACATCAAGCTGGGAGTGATTGAGGATCACTCCAACAGAACCCGCCTGGCCAAGCTGCTCCGCTTCCAGACCTCCCACAGTGACACCACACTGTCTAGTCTGGAGCAGTATGTGGAGAGGATGAAGGAGAAGCAAGACAAGATCTACTTCATGGCTGGAACCAGCAGGAAGGAGGTGCTTAAATGTTTTTACTTTGAACTGTGCTTACTGAGATACCCTATTTCTCTATTTCCTTTATTAACATGTAATCTTTCTGGTTTTAGGCTGAGTCTTCTCCATTCGTGGAAAAGCTTCTTAAGAAAGGATATGAGGTCGTCTACCTGACTGAGCCAGTGGATGAGTACTGCATTCAGGCTCTGCCTGAGTTTGACGGAAAACGCTTTCAGAATGTGGCTAAGGAAGGCGTGAAGTTTGACGAGAGTGACAAGGCCAAGGAGAAGAGGGAAGCTTTGGAGAAAGACTTTGAACCCCTCACCACCTGGATGAAAGAGAAGGCCCTGAAGGACAACGTATGATTGTTTTCTCTAATTTTATTGTATTGTATTGCATATTATAAAGTGACTGACCTTTTAGAAGTGGTAGATAAATTTAAACAAGCTCGTCCTTGTATCGTGTTTCAGATCGAGAAGGCCATTTTGTCTCAGAGGCTGACCAAGTCTCCCTGCGCTCTGGTTGCAAGTCAGTACGGATGGTCTGGCAACATGGAACGGATCATGAAAGCCCAGGCTTACCAGACAGGAAAAGACATTTCCACAAAGTACGTCCTTTAAACAAGTCCTAAAAATACGTTCGTGCATATGCAAATTGTAGTGCCAGTCACCTTAGTAACTGCAATGGAACAACCTGGCAACCTATAAAAACACCTTTAGGGTTTTGTCACATAAGAGAAATATGCAAAATGTCACTAGCAAAAAAGGCCAGTTGTCTGCTGTCAATAGAATACCAACTTGAACCTGCTACAATGGCTAATAATATTATGCAAACTATGGTCATAAAAACTAAGTGAAAATTTTTTTTCTCATTCTAGTTATTATGCAAGTCAAAAGAAGACATTAGAAATCAACCCCAAACATCCTCTCATCAAGGAGATGTTGAGGAGAGTTAAAGTAAGTCAAGCGTAACTCCGATCAAGTTAATTTATTTTCAAATTTTGCTGTTAAAAGAGTTCAGAGTGTCTGATATATTGTGCTTTGTGTCATAGGAAGATGGTGAGGATCAGACAGCTGCGGATTTAGCCGTGGTGCTCTTTGAAACCGCCACACTGCGATCCGGCTACCAACTCACAGACACCAAAGCTTATGGAGACAGAATAGAGCGCATGTTGCGGCTCAGCATGAACGTAGATCTTGAAGAACAGGTACACACACAGTCGAGTGCTGGTAATATGAAAAAGATGCTCGAATGAAGCATGGCTCAATATCCTGTTGCTGTGTCCACAGGTAGAGGATGAGCAAGAGGAGGAACCAGAAGAACCGACAGAAGAAGCAGAGGATGAGGATGAGGAGGAGGTCCAGGCAGATGAGGAGGCAGAAGATGAAACCGTGAGTGTGGAAACTGTCACTTACTCACCCTCAAGTTGTTCCAAACCCATGTTTCTTTCGTGAAATGCAAAAGGAGAATTTAAGAGGTTTGAAACAACATGAGGGCAAGAAATGACGGCCGAACTGCCATTTTGAAAGTTCCTTATATCTTAATGTGTGTTAACACATGGATTTCTCTGTTTCAGGATACCACAGGCAAAGATGAGTTGTAAAGTTTAAATCTGGGAGGGATGGGTTGTCGGACTGTGATGCAGAGTGAAGATGGCGATCTCAGCTGGTTATCTTTTCTCTGTGCCGGGTGGGTTAGGGGGATAGGAGCTGTTTTTTTTTTTTTTTTTTTTTAAGGCGCTACTTTGTTTGAGATTTCTTTTTTTTACATTCCTCCATAATTGTAAATTTGTTAATATTTAACTGGCCCAGTTGTGGAGTGCTGACTCCTGTCCACTGAACCATTAAATGTTTCCTGAAAAGGACCTTGTGTGCAATTGCAATCTTTTACCTTGTGTCTCCTTGTTTTACTCATTTTACAAACTCTCCTCAAAATAACGATTCCATTTCAGGTGTTTATTTTAATTTGTTTTTGGTTAAGTAGCCTTGGATTGATTTGTATGAAGTCAGTGATGGTTTCAATTTTAAATATTGTTCATAGTCGTACCAGGGTGCATTTTCCTATGGGGTTTGGGATAAACCATTTCTCCCAGAGGTCCAGATGGACACAGGGGGATAGTTCCAGGGCTTAAAACGGCCATTCCAGTGCAGCAAGCGTGCGTCTTTCAGAAAGGATCTGGGATAACTGGTATCAGGACTCCATCCTTCATAGAACACAAGAAGAGAACGTTTAGTTTTTGTTGATTTGCTTTACAGCAAATTTCAATTCACAAAACAAATGAACAAAAAACTTTATCTCCCATGAGACACATTGTGATGTACAAGAGGAGAGCTGACCTTCCACTCATGGGGTCTAAGGACTCCATTAACCTGAGATGTTTGGTTTGTAGTTAACATTGTTAGGGATTATTTACAGGATTAGGAAACATTAAATTGATTTTAAAATATTGGGAATGTTTTTGATTTAAGAATTTAAAATGTAATTCCTGTGACGCAAAGCTGAATTTTCAGCATCATTACGCCAGTCTTCAGTGTCGCAGGATCCTCCAGAAATCATTCTAATGTGCTGATTTGCTGCTCAAAAAACTTTTTATAAATGTGGAAAATGGTTGTGCTGCTTAATATTTTTGTGGGAATTGATCATATTTTCCCCCAGGTTTCTGTAAATAGAAAGTTTCAAATAATATAAAGAATCACCATCTCAAATAAGTATTCAGTGAGATCTGGCACAATCAGTTACCCAGGTGTCTGACGTGCCACAGTGGATCAATGGTTGTGTATTTATCATGAAAGACGATCAGCATTGGAGGCATGGCCACACCGCCTGCCATGGCTCTGCTGTACAGATTCTCCCTACATCAACATGGAAACAAAGAAATCTGTTGCTGCTGAACTAATTTGATCTCGTAAAAGCTCGAAATGAACCAGTACATCACCTGACATTCTTAGCCATCCATTTCTCAAGCCGTTTAGTTATTTTTTGCTTTTTACATTCACCACGGTCTCCAACAAAAACACCTGGATTAAAGGAGCAGTCACTTGGGTTGATGCCCAACTCTCTCACTTCCTCTTTGCGGTAGTCCAGAAATCCCATATAGGTTGTTTGTGAGAGGCAACTGTGTTTTAATGACATGAAAGAGAGAAATCAATCCATGTAACAGTAACTAAAGCGATATACGTAAACCATATTCAAAATACTAACACATACGTCCAGAAATACCCACTTGCATCCCCACACTGCGCACCATCTTATGTGTGGGGGGCAGATCACAGTCTGAGGCGAACGCAGCAGCGTGTCCTGTTTTCAGCTTTATGTTATACAGTTCCTGTATATCTCCTGTAAGTCAGATGTAACAAAAATCATTCATAATCACAGTGAATAGAGCAGTGTAGTGGTTTAATTTCATGCACTTGACATATGAGATCATGCTTGCATGATCAACTTGATAGCTTTTGTATCAGTGCAACACGAGTACAAGTGTAAGGTTAGTGTCCATTTCAGATGCTTAACTTACACACATAATAATGGATTTCACCTTGCACTATGACATCATCATCCAGGTAAACGATCCGCTCGTGATTTTCAGTGGCAAGAAGCGGCAAGTAGAACCTCACAAAGTTAAGCTGCAACACAAAAGAAACCTGGATCAAGAAACAATTAGTGTGTAAAAGCCTGAACACATTTTAGAAATAACAAAAGAGTTTACTTAAAGTAACACGACAGAACCCAGCAGAACTCACAGGGTGCAGCAGCTCCGGTCTGGACGAGTCCGGATTGACTCCCCCCATTTAAAGAACGAATTAGATAGGTCTGATTCACATATTAAGTACATTTGTTAACTGAAGCTGAAACTTTTAACTTTTTAGGGTCATTTTTAATTGAAATGTAGCTAAAATAAAATAATAACTGAAATAAAAATAAATTAAACCTAAATAGCAATATTAAAAAAAAAAAAACGAATAAATGACAAGCACATTACAAAATTACTGAAAATAAAAAAAATAAAAGATTACAGTTTTACAAGATGTCTATGTTGATTGAGAATAATAATATTTTATTAATATTTAATTGAAATTAATTTAAATGTAATTAAATTCTATATTAAGTTATACTATATATATATATAATATATAGATTTGCTATATAAAATGCTCACTACATTATTGTTACAGTAGCAATGAACTATATGTGTGTGTGTGTGTATATATATATATATATATATATATATATAATTTCCACTCTTTAATAAAAATGTAAGAATGTAATGAGCATGTGTATAATTGCAGTGGTTCTCGGGTGCAAAAGATTGCAGGAAGCAGAACAAATGCAAATAAATGCAAATAAGCTTCAACTAACCATAATAAATGCAAATAAATAGGCTTATCGACTTTTAAAAGGGAGCAGAAAATGCTTCCCATAGCTTTTGTTGATGTCAAAGTTTAAGGGTTTAGTTAACACTCCAGTATTTTGATGCATAAAGGTTTATTGCATTAATAAAGTTTGATTTTAAAAATGTCTGTATTGACATGTTGTACAATAAACTACTTAATATGTTGGATCATCACTAAAATCAGTTTAAATCAGTTCAGAAACACTGCAACCAAGTGAGTGCTCACGGCCATCAGCATGTTACACTTGCGTCAAAGGTGAGACCTTATCTTTTTGATGGCATCTCGCAGGGTAACTATGTAGAAGGAAATGCTTGCTCGGCTATTGCTGTAGATGCTGTTGATGGTTGCCATGGCAGCACCAATAGGCTCCTCTGAAGCACAGATCACCGTTTTCTCGTCCTCCACACCCGTTTTGGCCCCATCTTTCTTGAGCACTGCATAGACCGCAATAAGATCAACATAACAAACTGAGTACATACTTGGGTATCAATACCCTGCATGTGTACCTGAATACTTGGCCAGTGTCTGTAGTCTGGTCTTTTTGTACAGGAGAGCAAAAGCCACTAGGATTAGCAGAATGAGGAGCTCACGGTTGACTGGCAGAGAGAGACAGAGAGAGACTATAGAAAATCCTGCACTGAAAAAAGTGACCACTAGAGGTCACTGTAAGATGATGTGTGAGGGATGAGGAACCCCTGCAAACATGTCCTTGCGGGGCCCATGCTGGCTTTTTGCGGGTGAGACCAGGGAATCATCAGATCAGTTTTGTTCTTACAACTTTTGCTAAATCAAACGTGTTTCAGAAACACACAGTTACAGCTGCCAAAGAAAAACTTAAGTTCGAAAGTCAAGGGTCAGGAACCCAACTAAAGCAAGCGCTTACCTCCATAACAGTGACTTCAAACTTTATTATTTTCAATAAAACAGCGCTAAGGCTTCCACTGGCTGCCCATGCAGGGCCAGTGTTAATGGGCCAACGTTTTGCCAATGAGCAAAATCTCAGAGGCCCTGCGCTGGCAGCCCGCTGGGGGCCCTTAGGCTAGCCCTAAGTGGGCCCGTAAAGGGCCGGTGCAGGCTTGTTTGCAGGGACTGTTCTAATTGTTAATATTAAAGGGTTAGTTCAGCTAAAAATGAAAATTCTGTCATTAATTACTCACCCTCATGTCGTTTCAAACCCGTAAGACCTTCGTTCATCTTGATGGAGTCTGAGAGCTGTCTGACCCTGCATAGACAGCAATACAACTGAAATGTTCTCAAGTCCAGAAACGTAGCAAGGAGATCTGTAAAACAATCCATGTGACATCAGGGGTTCAACCGTAATTTTATGAAACTATGAGAATACTTTTTGTCAAAAATGTCATCAAAAATATCTTGATTTGTGTTCTGAAGATGAACGAAGGTCGTACGGGTTTGTAACAACATGAGGGTGAGTAATTAATGACAGAATTTTGTTTGTTTTGTTTTGTTTGTTTGTG
>NW_015548309.1:832160-856485 GCF_001515605.1 Sinocyclocheilus anshuiensis | reverse complement strand
TTACGGATTGGAAACGACATGAGGGTGAGTAATTAATTACAGAATTTTCATTTTTGGGTGAACCATCCCTTTAACTTAAAAAAATATAAGTTACATTTATATAGCACATAAACACAGATCGGACACATTCCTGTTTTGCAGGACAGTAGTGCAAAATGAGGCACTAAAACATCACTGTTTGCTCAGTGACATCAGTTATCAGTTAGATTTCACAATGAGAATGATCTAACATCATGTACGTAAGACTTGTGGTTTTGTATGAGGAGTCCGATTCAGAGTGTGACTCATACACTGGACATGATCACCGGCCTTGGATGTTTTTCCATGTATTATGAAACAGTGATGCAATAAACAACTGTATAAGGGGATTCACAGGGACATTAATTATTTACCATTAATTAATGTATATTACAAACAGTTTGAAGAAAAAAACAACAGTGAGACTGCACCAGATCTGACCAAGATTTACTTGTCTGCACAACATATATATATACACACATATGATTACAAATTCTCAAAGAATGGCATACAAGTCACCTGTCTTGCAGAAAATGTCTGCTGAAATAAAAAAAATTAGACTTTTTTTTTTTTCAAATGGTACAAAATTAAAGGTTACATAAATTATGATCATGCTTGTACAAAGAGTTAAACATCAAAAAACCCTTTGGAAAAAAAAAAAAATTAGACAATGAATATATACTATACAGTGCAAAACTTAAGTTAGCCTAATTTCACACTTTGTCTTTATGTAAAACTATATGTAGGAATGGTTATCAGTCTTCCCACACATCACTGATGTTACAACTGTGGTCCTAAACACATTATACATTAGTGTTTCTCAACTATTGTGTCGTTCACAACAGCTGTAATACTGTAGTTATCGAGAGCTTGAACAGGCCCTTCTAAAGCTGCCAGAAAAACCCGGAAAAAGACGCACTGCTTATTCTCCACCTAAAAACAGTGATGTCAATGTTTAGTGTTTTCCAAATAGGGCAAGTCACAATGTGGGAGAACCAGTAAAATGAAGTAACAGGGGGAAAAAACACTTTGGTGATGGGATTTTTATTTTTTTTAAGAGTATTAAAATAGTTACGGAACATACTTAAAAATAAATGTAACTGAAAAAAAAAATTAAAAAAATCCAGTGGAGATTTGAGTTATCCACAAATGTGAACTTTGCAAAATCACCCCAAAAGACACAAAGGCAAAAGGCCACTTAAATATGGTGTTTAAAGTAAAGATAACAGCATGGCGACGTTGATGGGCAGCTCTATCCTTTCATTGGTATAGGTCATGGATCTGACCCGTTCAGGTGAAGAGAGCAGGAAGGCTGTAGGTCCCACACGCTGCTCCACACAGGTCAAACACAGAACGCCGCCCGCGTCCATGCTGTCCATCTGAAACACATTCATTTAATCAATACAGGAAGTGAGTTTTTGAACCTACAAGAATTGCTGAAAATTTACTCCCCCTCGGGCCATCTGAAATGTAGATGAGTTTGTTTCTTCATCAGAACAGATTTGGAGAAATTTACATCAATTGCTCACCAATGGATCCTCTGCAGTGAATGGGTGCCATCAGAATAAGAGTATAAACAGCTGATAAAAACATCACAATAATCCACACAACTCCAGTCAATCAATTAACGTCTTTTGAAGTGAAAAGCTGCATGTTTGCAAAATTCTTCAAGACATTTTTTTTTTACTTCAAACCATTGCTTCATGCTAAAATACGAGTCCTTTATGTATAATATTGCATTCTCCAGAGAAAAAGCCTGAATCAGGAGAGAAATATGCACGGATCAAGCACCATTTACAAGTGAAAACAGTCTAAAGCAGTTCTAAACAAATATGTTGGTGGATTTTGACGTGAGAGGACAACAGAGGATGGACTTTTTCACTGGAGGAAGCATTATTATGGATTACGGATAATGCATTTTAGCCAAAAGTGCCGGTTTTAAAGTTAAAATGACTTGATGGATTTGTTTCTTACAAACACACAGCTTTTCACTTCACAAGACACTAACTGATGGACTGGAGTCATTTGCATTACTTGTGGATTATTGTGATGTTTTTATCAGCTTTTTGGACTCTCAATCTGACGGCACCCATTCACTGCAGAGGATCCATTGGTGAACAGGTGATGTAATCCTAAATTTCTACATATCTGTCTTGACGAAGAAAACTCATCTATATCTTGGATGGTCTGATGGGGAGTACATTTTCAGCAAATTTTAATTTTTGGGTGAAATATTCCTTTAAAAGACAGATAAACAAAGGTGCAAAAAGACACTGACATATCTGACGGGGATTTTGCTCATGCTTAGGACGGAGTCTGTGATGATGTGGTTCTCACAGCCTTCAATGGAGCAGACGAGAGATGGGTCTTTACTCAGCAAAGTGCTGGTCAGCTCTGACCGCAGGAAGTACTCCTGTGAAAGATGAAGAGGCAGGAATAATAAGAACGCTTCAATGTCATGATTTTTGGATATTCTTTGGATTATAAAGATCAGAATGAAACTGAAATGCATAGACAGAGAGCAATAACTCACCCCAGTGAATGTGAGGATGTTGCTGATGGTCCTGGTGATGTACAGCGATCTTTTGGCTCGTGTGATCGCCACGTATAACAGGTTCCACTCGTCATCTGGGACGTTCGCTGCAGCCAGAGAGTAAAAATTTGTCATATGCATAAGATTCTGATTGCAACACAGAGACTACATTCTCAAAAAAAAAAAAAAGGGGGTAGTAACTTTTCATATGGTACTAATATGTACAATTTTAGATACTAACGTGCATCTTTAAGGTGCAAATATGCACCCTTTAGGGGTAAATAAGACACAAAAATGTACCTCCCCAGTGACTGCTTTTGTACCTTTTTTCCTGAGAATGTACAGGATCTCTAACATACTACTTATATACACTATTTCTTAAAAGATGCATTTCAGAATTTATATTAATAAATAAGTGCATGCAAGTCAGGATATTTCAATCTTTGATGCCTATTTTTTAACAGAATAACTTATTGACTGGTTAAAACTGATGGCACATGCAGTTGAACCCACAGAAAGTGTCCAAAGATTTCAGATCATCAGAAATGTACACTCTTAATGGACACTTTGATCTACCAGATGTGCAGACGATCACTTGGCTAAAGCCCAGATGGACTTTGACGCTCAGATGCAGAGACTGTATAACTGGTAAGAGCTGGGCTTTATTTCATTATGTGCAAGTGTGTGTGTGTGTACACACACACACACACACACACACACACACACACACACACACAGAGTATTCAAGAAAAGATACATTCCTAAAGAAATGCCACAAACCTGCATTGAAACCGCCCACACTCTGCAGGTTGTGTCGTGCACACGGTACTTTCATAAAGTCATCCGTCACAACCACTGCGTCAAACTCCAGGCCTTTTGCCTTATGCACCGTACCAAGGATAAAATCTGTCACAATTAGAGACATAAAGGTATTCAGCTTGTTTATGAGGGCTGTATGCATACAGTGATTTTACTGCATGCCATCATTGTGTATTTCTCAAAAACAGTACTTTATTTGACTTCTATCTCTTTATTTCTGTCTGACTCACCTGCGCACACTGTGCTTTTCTGGGCACGATCATAGATCCGTTTTACCAGCTCTGGAATGCGTTTGTTGTATTTTTCCACCACGGCTAGCTTGGCCTCCAGCTCTCGGTCTTCCGAGGCCATGGCGTATCCCTTCAGACCTCTGAATCCGCCCATCTTATCTTTGCAGAAACTTCGGATGAAGTAATCCTTGATCGCAAGGCTCTCTAAAGTAGAGAAACAAATCCAAACAAAGCAAACTTTAAAAAAAAAAAATTATTTAACAACCATCAGTTTCAAAGATCCAACAAGGTATTAATAATCTGAATAATCTGAAATAGCTTTACAGATAAGAAACAAACACTACAGAAACCATGCAACACAGAAACCATTGTGAGCAATCCAATTAGGATATTTTGTAAAACATTGAGACTAATGCTGAGTTCACACTGCACGATATTAGCCCGCAACTGAATGCTACCCCAGATAGTCACGTAGTGTGAAAACAACGGCGATCCGACAAGTTTGAAAATCGTGCAGTGTGAACTCGGCATTAGGTTATAAAACGTTCAAGCTGAAGTGACTCACCATTCTTGCGTTTCTCCTCTGGCTGCATCAGGACCCAGAGATCCATAATTTTGTCCAGTCCAAAGTTTTCAACACCCTGAAATCAGAGATTGGCCATTTTTTAAAGAAATACTGACCATGTTTTATGCAACTTTTTCTGACTGAAAAACTGCACAAAACAACAGAATCAGACATTCAGAATATATCACACTAAGATAATTCATTACCAGGTAGGACAAATGTTTAATGCACTCACTCCCACAATGTAGATCTTGCAGTTGGGGTTGACGTCTGTGAGTCGGACAGCCTCGCTGAAAACAGTGACATTACAGCGGCTCAGAATGGCCACGCTCCCTTCTGGCAGCCTCTGTCCCAGCTTCAGTTGTTGCAGTGTTTGTGTGTCCTCCCCTCGTACACTCCCTGAAAACATGCACATAGCAGTTTTATTATTGCCAGGTTCATACTTCAATAAAAAAAAAATTAACTAAAAATATCTGAGAATTTACCACTATTAATATTTGCAAAAAATATAATAACAATAAAAATTGCCCAAATATAATTTCTTAAACTTACCATCCTGATTCCCACCAACCAATATCTGCTTCACTTTTTTACAACTGTCCAATACTGCAGCACCAACGTATGCGATTTCTGATCCAAACCTGAAGCTCTGTGAAAAATATGAGTGGTGATATTAGAAAATATTTACCGTTTATCACACTTCCTCTACAAATATTATCTGTGATTTCCTTTTCCTGTGTTTTTGTTCGTACCTGTGTGAGATAGTAGATGTGTGTGTGAGCAACAGCACGCAAAGCATTAACCGCTCCTCTGAAAGTGTAAATCTGTTGATGCGGATCTCCAACCAGGATTTTCCCACAGTTCTGAGAGAGCATAATGCCCATAATGACTGGACAAAGACCACAAACAGAATACAAAATAAGACCACATTACAGTCAACAACACATTAGAGAAAACGAAAGGTGATTTATTTTAACCTGGTGTGCAGTCTTGAGCTTCATCAATAAATATGGCATCATATCGGTCCAGCTGTGGTCTCGACAGCTGCCAGAGTTTGAGGTATCCTGTTTACAACAATCAAAGGAAAAACAACATGAAACTTAGATAAAACATCTAAGGAAAATAGGAAAGCAGATTCTGGGTTTGTTTATGGGACTTGCTATTGTGACTGAGCGTGAAAGGAAATTAGCTGAAGCTCATGAATTTAAATATCTGATAAATCCAGATTTTGGTGATTACCATCATGGGTCATGTTGTACACTCTCTCTTTTCTGGACTTCAGCTCTACCATTTGGTCCCATAACTTTTGTGTGAGACCAGCAAATGTCTGGAGAGAAAGAGATTTATTAATGTGTTTTTTTGTCACAAAAACTGCCTTTGACAAAGGAGTGCAAAAACCCAAATAGATCGTGATATGCGTTTTACCATTTGGTAACACTTAATACAACATTTCCACAGGCACAAACTACATCCACAGATGTAAACTGATATAACCGTGTGTCTTCCCATTACCATTTTTTGGTGGTCGTCTGGGTATTCTGGCTGTCCGTGTGTGTTCTTGTACTTATATGGAACATGTTGTGGACCAACGTGCTGGTCTACGGATGCGCAGAAATTGTGGAAGGTTTGCGTCACCACTTTAGCATTGACGAATCCCCCGTGTCCTTTAGGCAAGATCCACGCCACATCAAACACTTGCAAATTATTGGACAGTTTCCTCATGTTTTTATACCTGTATAGCAGAAAAGACACATAAATGATTCTGGTTATAGCTCACTGAGAACATTATTCATTCTTTAAAATAGGTGATTGATTGCATGGTGAATGTTTCTCTGCCGACTGGCCCACAAATACAGTCTAAACTGACCTCACTCCCACAGCTCTGAAGGCCATTGAATGGACGGTACTGCATTCAACGTTGTGTGGAAATGAGCGCTGAGCTTGCATTGCCACAGATTTGTTGAAGGCCAGGTAGAGGAAGCGCATATGTGACCTTTGCTGAGCATACTTCACGAGTGTGGTCGTCTTTCCAGTGCCTGCAAAAAAATAAGAATGGCATTACATGCAACTCAAACACTTTCAGCTGCGAAATAATTTAATGATTTTTTTCCTCACCTGCAAAAGCCATTATTTTAACAACATGATGATTCTGGATGTCGTGGTTGAGTATCTGCTGTTGCTCGTGAGTGATTTGCTGCCTGAGAATGAAGACGGTGATGATCATTATAATTGTGTCAAATATTATAAATTATTTCACAATTATAACATATATTATTTGTAATTAATGTATACACTTCTGTTCAAAAGTTTGGGGTCAGTAATACTTTAGAAATGTGCTTCTTATGCTCACCAAGGCTGCATTTATTTGATCAAAAATATAGTAAAAACAGTACTATTGTGAAGTATGATTTCAATTTGAAACAACTATTTTCTATTTTAATATGAAATTTATTCCTTGATAGCAATGCTGATTTTTCAGCAGTTCAAAAAGTGCAACAGAACAGCATTTATTCGAAATACAAATATTTTGTAACATTACACAAAAAAAAAAAGTACTGACCCAAAACTTTTGAACTGTAAATAATACACAAATACAATATCAAAATTTGATTCCCACCTGTTGTCTTGCAAGCCCGCAGGAGGAGGAGCGTTCTCCATTAAGTGCAGCACATAGAAGATATTGTAATGCCACCTAAATAAAGGTTTAAAAAGTGAAGAATCATTTAAATCAATCTGCAAAATACAGAACATTCTGTACTAAGTTTTTGCATTTATTTGGCTAGTCACATGACCGGAAAATCATGTTGTTTAACTCCTCAACTGCTATAAATAAACATCTGATTGTAGTGCAGAGGTTGCAGCCGCTTATAGAAAAAGCACTTTAAACTGGTCTCTCACCTGTTGCTTATGTTAATATTATTCTTTCTCATGGCCACGAACAAAGTTGCCACAGCCCACAGGTACTCCGAGATTCCTCCTGCTGTCAGCAGACACCCAGACTTCCGCAACAGAGCTACCAGGTCCAAGACATCTTTCACTCCGTCAGCCAAAATCAACATCAGCGCCATGGCAGACCAAGGGTTTGGACTCTGTAATACATGTCGATAATTGGTTAAATATCAAAACATCAAAATAAAGTGGAACTGGATGCACATTATAATGTGTATATACAAGATACGCATGTTGTTCCAACATAAACAAGGGCACTAAACTAGTAGTTGCAGAAATTGTTAACTGTGAGATTTCATTACCTCATCATCCACCATGTCTGGCATTCTGTCTTTGATGCAGGCTTCAGCATGAGCGTAGAGCTGATGTCCTTTCACACACGCCAACACGTCCTTCACATTCACCCTTTTGCTGTGTTTGAACTGAGACATGTACCTAAAAAAACCAATGAGATTTTCAACACAATAATATACATCTTATTTATTAAAGGGGTCATATGATGCTGCTAAAAAGAACATTATTTTGTGTATTTGGTGTAATGAAATGTGTTTATGCGGTTTAAAGTTAAAAAACACATTATTTTCCACATACTGTACATTATTGTTTCTCCTCTATGCCCCGCCTTTTTGAAACACGTCGATTTACAAAGCTCATCGGTCTGAAAAAGCGAGGTGTGCTGTGATTGGCCAGCTATCCAATGCGTTGTGATGTAGATAAGTTGGGGGCGTGTTAGAACGAGGCGTTTTAGGTAGGTGTGGCTGACTCTGAACTTTTATAAATAATATCTCTTTGGATTTGAGACTTTAGTCTTTGCAACTTTACAGATCTTCTTTATGCACCAAGAGCTCGTAACACTCCAAAGAGAAAGGAAAAATTGAAATCGCATCATATGACGCCTTTAAATTAGCAATTTTTTACTCTGACGTTTGATTATATTTTGTATTTACCATATTTTGCATTTGAATTCATTCTTACTGTATTCTTTTGATTTTTATGTTGCCCTCTCATTTTATTTTCCCAACCATTTTCTATATCTATTCACCTTATTTAATTTTATGTATAGTGTACTTTGGCTCTATTAGTACTTTGCCAATATTTATGTTATCAGTCTTGTTAGTGATGTGCTTTGTTGACTCTAAACTGACCAATCAGCAGATAATTAAGCTACAGTTGACCCCCCGTTGTACAATTGTCACCTAATAAGTTTGACCTCTATCAGCAGCTCTGATGTAGACTTCAAAATGACCCATAGGTGTGAAAGTGGGGGTTGGGAATCACTTTTTGTTGTGCTTCAAAGGCGCAAATAATAAGTCCTGTGGTTGCTTTACTGAATGAGCATTTTGTTTTCTTACCTCACCATATTGAGAAGACACAGGTCATCCTTTTTGTTAATTTGATTATCATCCAGGATAGACTTCACCTCCTTCAGTGCCTCATTTTGCCGCTTACGGTATCTGCAGTACAACTTCTTCCAAGGTAGAAACTAGGGAAGAAACCATGAGATGTCATAAAATACTGCCACACCAACACATCTAAATAAATCCCCTTTAAGTAATACCTACACAAAGTTTACACAAAATTCAATGCTATTATTAACTCACAATCATCTCACTGTAATGTTTGAAAGGCATCAACATCACACCTGGGGGTCCATGACGACGGCCCTCCAGTGATGGCACACCAGGTTGATGTTTCGATAGAGATCATCTGCTGGAAGGTGTGCGAACACTTCCCTCAGGACCTCCTCAGGCAGATCCTGGACATGGCCCTTGGGCACCTCCTGGCCTTCCTGCACTCCCAGCAGGCCGTAGTGGGCATCAGGGAGGGCTTCGACCAGGTCCTCCTGATCCTCTTCTTTTCTCACCGTAACTTCCAACAATTCTTCTTCTTTTTTAACAGACGTAGTTCCTACCTCAAAGTCTTCGTCGAACATATCCTCAGTGATTCCTTCCATATAGTCCTCCATCTTATCCTCTTCTACATTTTCTTCTTTTGGGATAAGATGCCCGATCGGTTCCTGTTCTTCGTTCTCCTCCTTCACTGGTGTTTTGGTTCCTTTTGGGGGGCTGGTGCTTATGACTCCAGTGACAGAGAAAAAATCGGTGATGCCTTTCTGTTGTCCCACACCACCTGTAGCTTAACAGCGAAATTAAAAGGTGTTAAAGTGCAAAGTGAGAGCTGTATTGTGCAGAAAGCTGCAAAACGCACTGACAAATAAAACAACACCTTGTCTACTTCTTTTGGTGGGTGTCCTGGGCTGAAGTCCTCGGTTTGGATCCGTGTTGCTGAGGTTAGCATTAAAAGGCTGTGTGAGAGACTGGTTCCCTGGGTTGCTTTGCAGCAGATCACTACATTCTGAGGGCCCCAAGTGCCTGCGTTTGGCCCTTCCTATATAAAAGACATATTAGACAGCGAATAAGCCATTTAAATCGCATAAAACACACATACTAAACGCACAAGATCTGAGCTTTGACTGCAGCACTGACTGGCGTTTGTGTCCATTTAAAAACATATATTCAATCTAACTTACTCACAACAAACATGACGTGCGAAGAGAAAAGGTGGAAAACAAAGAACCCAATCGTAAATATTACCTCTCGTCGATTCCATGATTCACAAACGACGAGTCGTTTTACCCCACCGATGAGCAGCAGAATGCGTGCACCAAAACAAACACAACAACTTCACAAGTTCTCCGTTTCCGCTCTGCGTCACTACAAATTAAAAGTTCGGATGTTACTCCAAAATAAAAGTTCTAAAAAGTCCTGCGATTAGGCCTACTAGGATCCTCGCTTCTGATTGGACAGACGCAGCATTCAGAGTTCAAATATTTTTGGTTATTTAAAAGTGAATTCTTGTTAATTAACTGCAGAGACTGCAATGAAGGCAAGCTGAAGGCGAGCTGATAACTGGTGTAAGTGAACAATGTACCTAAAGTCTCTACAACACATATAGGCTAACTAGGTTAACTCTTTAGTTACTACATAGATATGTTTATCCGTAAGTTATTAAATATAATTTACCTTGATGCAAATGGAGGTGTTCCTACCAATGTCCTGCCCAAAAAACCTCAGAAGTGGAGCATGTTCTTAGGGGGATTTTGTAAGGTTCACTGACATTGTTTGTTTTTGTAATGAGCTGGTTGGATGAGAGCGAGAGAGAGAGAGAGAGAGAGAGAGAGAAAGAGAGAGGCAGTGTTTTTATTTATTTTAAATTAAATATAAACTATTAAAATTCGCTTTTGTTAATTGAAATTAAGCTGAAATAAAATATAAATATTATATGAAAAAAACGTTTAAAAATTATCTTGGCAACTAAATAAAATAAGTGAAAATGAAAGTGCAAATTAAAAATTAAAGTACAAAATTTAAATTAAGCTAAATAGATATTTCTTTAAAAAAGAGATACCTAAAAAAAAATGACCAAAGCACATAACAAAAATTAAAATATAAAAATAAAGCTATTTTAAAACATGAATTAATTCTATAATAGTATATAAGTGTCTGTGCACTTGAAGTCTGTAAATGTTCAAGGGTGGTTCTGGCTCTTCAAGAATTGCACACAATACTATCTGCGTCTCTGGTCTGCTCCAAACATCAATCAAAGGCTCTCATTCTGCACTTGAACTTCATGCCGTCTTAAAGCCTTTCTAAAGATTAGACTCCAAGACTCTTATGTGTACATGAAGATGCATTAAGAGATGCTCTAATCCAGAGCTTTAACAAGAAGTGTGATTCAAATTGCAGGCATGCAGCTCTTTTCAAGAAAAGAGAGGCATGACGTATTAAGCTACTAAAAGTTAATACAAATAAAGTCAACACAGGTTTGTTCTATGTTGTGTGTTCAAAGTATTGTTTGATAAGGCGAGTCTTCAGAGGGATCCCGCTGTTCGGACATGTAGTGAAAGTTGGTTTCGCCATTTGAACACAAGGACAGTGACGTGTTTAGCCTTGTTGTGAGGTGAAAGTGTGACTGTGAAAGATGCATTGTGGCGCTCAGTCTGTGGTCTCTCTTGACCATGCAGTTACAGTGAATGGTGACTGAAGCTTTTAGACTTAAAGAATGACGTTCAAAGCTAGAGACCAAGTCGTGTGGACTGGATTTATAATACTGTTATGGTCCTAAAGAGCTTCTGTCCTCATTCATTGTGACGGTATAGATAAGAGTGAATAAGAACTTCTTCATTTGTGTTCCGTGGAAGAAAGAAAGTCATTCAGGTTTGGAAAGACACAAGGGTGCTGATTGTATAGGTGAACTAATCCTTTTAGTCTCCTGCATATGTGATATAAACAATAAGGTCAAAAGTCAAGCGTCTCCATCTGAACTCATTTCTCGTCAAATTCGTTCGTGGTCAAATGATCTGAGTGTTTGAGTTATAGAGATCCAAGTATTCACTCAGACCCGGAAAGGTCATGACAGTCAATAAAATCCTATAACTCTGTGGGCATTTTTTATAAAGAGTATACTGTATTTTTTTCTAGTAATGCTAAGCTGTAAAAATCGAGAAATTCTAAGGTATAAACAGTATATATATCTATATATATAATTTTTTTAACATTTTTTGCAACATTGAGTATTGATATGGATAATGGGTGCATTTTAGTGAAAAAGGTTGAAAACCACTGCTCTATGCTGTTTTTTCTCTTTTTTCCCTAAAATGTTATAATTTAAATTAAATTAATGTATTAATTTAATTTGAAAACATTTATTACATTTTCGTGTTGTTTTGTCAATAAATACAAAAAATATATTTTTTGTTAATTGAAGTGAAGCTTAAATTAAATATGGATATTACACTCTAAAAAATGCTGGGTTAAATACAACCTAGTGCTGGGTAAAATAGGGACAAACCCAGCAATTGGGTTGTTTTGACACAGCGGTTGGGTTACCCAGAAGGTTGGGTTAAACATTTAACCAAATCGCTGGGTCAAAACAACCCAATTGCTGGGTTTGTCCCTATTTTACCCAGCACTGGGTTGTATTTAACCCAGCATTTTTTAGAGTGTATATGAAAATCTTAAACTTAAAAAATAGAAATGTTGGCTTGGAAACTAACTGAAATAAGTTAGTACTAAGCATTAAAATTAGTAAAACAAGAATGGAAAGAAAAAATTTAAGCTATACACACACACACACACACACACACACACACACACACACACACTAAAATGAGTATTAGTAGATATTCACTGAGAAAACATTTAAGTTCAAGTTTATGCTTAAACGTTGGCATGATACTCAAATTTGTCACACAATTTTTATTAATCATAAAAGAAGCCTGTTAATATTCTTTCAGAGCATCTGTTGTAATTAAACCCAGGTGAAAATTTTGGCCTTTGTTTAGTTATGCCAAACCATGCTGACTTATCCAAAGCCTACCAAATCTTTCCAACCTCATTTTTTAGGGGGATTCAATCCAAGGAATGATATTAATGGCTGTTTGTGTGGCGTTTGGTTCCTTTCTGTCGTTTTTTTCCATATGCTGCTGACGGCTGGGAATTCCTGCTCGTGTGAAGCTGCACGTATGCAGAATGATTCCAACACTCGGCTCTGCCCTGAATCCTGACAAGAGAATGTGTGTGTGTTTAAAGTCATGCTCTGCTCAAATAGCGGAGCTCCTGCTTGGCTAGACTGTCTATGACATCACCTTCAAAAAGAGTGCGTCTTAGCATGCACTTCTCAAGACCCTCTAAATGTTAGTCAGTAAATCTGTTTCTGAAGCATTTACTTTAGAAATGACTGGATCTTCCAAGCACTGTGTAATACAGCATAATTGTCTCATAACCTCAACATAAGTTATGTTAATAATAAGTATGGTTAAGTATCATTTTTAATCAAATATTCTCATAAAAAATGTAACTTCTTGACACTAAGATCAATCAATCAAGAGTCAAGATGTTAAAAATCTTATAATCTCAGAAATGTTATGTTAAGTCCCAACTAACAAAAATATGATTTAATAACGTTTTGCCAATGTATGCATTAAAAGTTATGAAAACACTCAGAAAAAAACACTCACATTTCAGAAAAAAAAGTTCCATACACTATGTATAAATAACATTTTGTTGCTAACATTTTGAGAACATTATTAAAGAACAAATAGCTTTAAGTCAACTCACCTTTATTTGAATAGCGCTTTATACAATACTGATTGTGTCAAAGCAGCTTTACAGTGTCAAACAGGAAAATAGTTTGTCGATGCAAGAAGATAATAACAAGTCATTTTTCCAGCTAAAGTCAATTCAGTGATGATTCAGTGATGTCATCATCCAGTTCAGCTCTCTTCCAATAGTGTCTGTGCAATCAGTCAAGCGTCCCCAACGGCGACAGTGGCAAGGAACCAAAACTCCAATGGTGACTGAAATGGAGAAAAAACCTTGGGAGAAACCAGGCTCAGTCAGGGGGCCGGTTCTCTTCTGACCAGACCAAACCAGCACGGCGTAGTTTAATTCCAGGCTGCAACACAGGTCAGATTGTGCAGAGGGCTTGTCTGGTTCTCGTGGTCTTGTGCCGATGGTCGTCGAGGTGACGAGGTCTTCGCATGGGGATGGGGTGCATCTAGTTGACATGGTCTCCGCTGACATTCAGGGTTGTATAGAGGTCGTCTCTAGGTGCTGATCTGGTCTGGATCCGTATGGCTACAGTGACCTCAGAATAAGAATGGAAGAGACTAATATTAGTGTAGATGCCATTCTTCTTACAATGTAGCGAGTACATCGGGTGTTATGAGAAGTGTTCCCGGTTCCGGTTGACACAAGTAAATGAAAAAATGCTTGTTTTGCATTTAGCTAGGTTTCTGGCATGTCTGCCAGCTCAGAAATATGCAGCCAGTTTTTAATGAGCTGTCTGAGTCTGAGTCATTTAACGAGCTGTTTCAATTTGCAGCCGGTTTCTACATAGATAGCTAGCTATTTGAATAAGACCACCTCCAAGCCATGTATGGAGTCCAAGGCAGCAATTCATGTGTCTTGTGTCGACATGGCCCATGCAAGAGAGGGGTGGGGTGAGCAGTAGCTCATTATCATTTAAAGAGACATGCACCGAAACGAGTCGCTATGAACAGAGCTGTTTTTGACCAGGTAAAAAGGGTATTTTACACTTTAACCAAATTTGACCCAAAGTATGTTACAGACATTTCTTGGAGACCATAAAGAATCAGACCACCTTATGGGCATCCGATGTCCCCTTATGCTAGCAGAACGTTTGTTTATAACTTTGTGAGAACCTTGCCAGAACATTAGCCAAAGTTCTGAGAATGTTCCGTTAATTCATTGTGATAAACGGCATCTTGCGCAGCACTCCACGTTTGGACTAAAATACTAAACAGTTGCTGCATTCTGTATTTTAAAATGCAAGCTCACATCCTTGTTGTATTTGTAGTCCTTAAATGGAAACATTTTTAAAGAGCACAACAGTTTGAGAAGTCACTTCTTGAGCTCTGACTGTCTGTAATTTATGTTTTAGAACAGAATGTGAAAGCAATGTTAACCACATGCAGCCATTATTTCACTCGTAAATCGAAAACTGCAATTCTTAGTGTCCATTATAAGTCTAGAGGGAAACCCGTAGCTTGAGCATGTTCATTCTGCTCCAGTTTTTAAGACTACAGCTGAACATCTCCAGTTTTGCAGCAGCTGCCATCAGTGTGGCGTCTATTGTCTCTGCAAATGCGTCAAGACATTGCTGGTGAAATCTATCTATCTATCTAAGTTATTAGCAACCTTACTCTTTACTGCTTAAAGTGCAGAGAAGAAACAAATGAAAAGATTTTGACATTTAAAAGATTTCAGCAGTGTGTATGACTGCTTGTTTGGGCAAGCTTATAGTTTTGCAATGAATTTATGCAAACTCGTAATTCCATTCAGTGCTCTCCCACACACTGTGCCTGAAGATGTTTGCCATTTACCCTCCCATGTTCAGGGATACATGCATTTCTATTCATAGTGACGCTTGTGAGATCCTTGCTGAGAAGAGCAGCATCTGTTAAGCTGTGGATGCTGGTGTGCTGGTGATAATAAACCAGCTTGGAGCAGCATGGAAATTTATTCTGGTTGAGGTTGACATATTGTTAACGATGATGGTTTTTTAATATAACGTTAAATGGCTATAATTACCCATTTTATCCTTAGAAATGACTAAAAACTGCATGTTGCAAAATACAGCATGCTGCGTTTATGTTCTGATTACTTTAGTTAAATGAGGCGCGTCTATATTTGACTCTTTTTCTCTTGACCACCCTAATTTACTTAAGTACACATTATAAAAATACATTCAAACAATATTTGTTAATTTTTTAACCAGGCCAGATTCTGTAAATTTCCTCAGCATATTTTTACCCAGTGTATCTGCTTCTGCGTATTTTCCCTCCATTTATTTAAATACTCCAATTTAAAAATAAAACTATTCAAAAGTTTTTATTTTTAATTGAAATAAATCTGAAATATAATCAAATTAAATATTAATATTAGAGGAAAATAAAATCTGATCAAACTAAAACTAAATAAAAATAAAACAACTATTGAGACATTTTTTAAAAACAAAAATTAATAAAATGGCAAAAGCACATAAAACATAAAAAACTAAAATGAAAAAAGAAAACAAAAATTTAAAACGAATTTAAAATATTAATAAAAATATATAGTAGTATATGAATAATGATAAAATAACACCTGATTTAACATATAAATAATACATTTATAGCAAAATAGCAAAATAAAAATAGCTGAAGACTTTCCTACACTTGCCTTACTTTAATAGAATAAAACAAATATGTTTTATAGACAATATAATACTTATTATACATAATAGGTATTATACTGGGGATGTACATTACAGTTTTTTTTAGCATCTGTCTGGATCTATTGGGAATCATTAAAAAGATTAAAAGAGGTCAACTTTCTCTGAAACCTTCAACTTTAATTTACTTTGAAGTGCCTCAGGAATTCACAGTTGAATCATAATTATAATTTAATCATAATTGTCTGAATGTATACAGTAAGTCACGTGTTAAGAATGATGCAATCCCAGCTTGAAATTACCATTGACATTCCCACTCTTCATGTACTGGGTCCACAGATATGAGAGATATGGTGTCAGATGACATAAGAATTTGACCATATGCAGTTTGCAGACTTGTACGTTGGCTCATTTGAAGGACATGGTCATGCAATGACATAGACTTTTAAAAAAAGTGCTCTGCTCTAAATAAAATAATGAAATGTTATTAAGATCGCCTCTAATACCATTTACTGTATTAAAATGGATTTTGTTTGGTTCAGACCCATAAATTGTGAAATTACAGATTTTGGGAATGTTTGTTCCTCATATTATCTGTAATTATATGTCCTTCAGATTCATTTCTTCATTGTGAGTAATACTGTATTTTCATGAAGGCTGTAGTCACCCCATCACACAGTCAGCTGATTGGTTTACCCATCTCCCAGTGACCTGCTTTTTCTGTCTGCACAGCTGTTAGTTGAGTAGCCCATGTGATAGTTGCCTGGTCATTTATTAATGGCCCTATATTAGAAGCCACCTTTTCCTGTTGGAGTGGAAATTTTTGTTACGGAGTTGGTGATTAGCCAGCACAATGCCAGAAAGGGTCCACTTTTTATTGCATTTTATCGGCTTTCTAACTTCAGTCTAATGTTTAACTTCTTGTATCTGATGCCAAGGGGCATCATTGGTTCATTAACACAGTTTTGTGCATTGGCAGACACTGTGTGTAATAAAGTTTGTGAATCTAGGTGTTGTAGTGTGTTAAAGGACTGAGACTGGGTTGCAAAGGAATATGTTCAAGTGGTTTCAGTGCTCTTTAGATTCATAAAGATAGTGGCTAAGCCTGGACAGTTATTGCAGACAGACACAGACTTATTTGCTAGTTATTCAGTGTTCAGGAGTTACATAACTGCAGTACAAGGTGGCTTGAGGACCCAAGTTGTATTTTAAGCAAATCTGCGAAAAGTGAAAAATGATTTGATATCTCTGCTATCATTTCTGTAGAATAAAAAAATACAAAATTAGGATGAATATATATGTATGTATATATATGCATACATTCATGAATTCATTATAAAATAATTATTTAATATTTTTTAATCATTTGTATGGTTCTTTAATTAAATGTGCACTAAGTATTTGTTTCATATTTTGCTGAATGACACAACAGTGGTCTTGGACTTCATACCCACATAATTGCTTTGGATGCAGAATCGCGGAATTTTTTTTTTGTGAGTTGCCAGATGTCCTATTTAAAGGTTCATTTCTCATTTATGATTCATTTATTCTGCAGCTAAAAATGTTTTGCGTATTAGGTCCAATAACCAAGATAAAAATATCTTTTTCTAGACCTCTGTTATGACTGGAATCTTCAACCCTATGTGACTGTACATCATTTTTAATCATGTTTGTCAAAGTACTATTACATTACCATTTAAAAGTTTATGGTCAGTTTTTTTTAAGAAATTAATACTTTAAAGATAATGTATCTTGCTTTCTAGCAGCACAACTGTTTTCAACATTGATAATAAGAAATGTTTTTTGAGCACCAAATCTCAGATTATTAGAGGATCATGTGACACTGAAGACTGGAGCAATGGCTGCTGAAAAATCAGCTTTGCCATCACAGGAAAAAAATGACATCTTAAATTATATTCAGATGGAAAACAATTATTTTAAATTGTAATAATATTTCAAAACATTACTGTTTTTACTGTATTTTTGATAAAATAAATGCAGCCCAAATGCAGCCTTTCATAAACATTAAAAATCTTACCGACCCCAAACTTAAGTGTATTTTTTTAGTCTTAAAACTTTTACTGTACTTCGTGCACTTTTAATTTGTGTTCTGTGATGTCCGTGTGTCCTTTCAAAGTAACAAACAACCGCTGTTCACATTTAAAAGAGAACAACACATCAGATTTCATCTCACTACTATGTAGTGCTTTATTTCACAGAGAAAAAAAGAACAATGTATGGGCGTGACAAACTAATTTGACCGTCTTCCCTAAATATACTCTTTTTTTTTTTCATACCCAGAGGACAACTCTGAGGTGTGAGAAAACACTGTATGTGAGAAATAACATCATTGGTGACATAGATACACACATGCAAACATAAATACATAAACTTAAATATCACACCTAATAATAGTATTCACAAAAGATAGTGTACATGATACTGAGTCCGTCCTCATGCAGTGTGCTAACGCCCTTTAAAATATATTCATACAGATCCTGCTCAAAATCAATACACAAAACTGATAAATCTGAAGTTCAAGTGACAAAAATAAAAACATGCTCCTGCTTTAAAGTGCTTCGCATGGTAGTAACAACACAACTGACCTTTAGTATCAGCTAAAACACGCTCATGGCCAGGATGACGTTCACACACACACACACGTCTTTAAAAGTCTCCAGGACACAGATTCATAACGTTCTGTGTATTCTTTCATCACGAACACGTTCACATTAGCGTGAAAGCTAACGCTTGTGTTTTTCTTAATGAACTAAGTAGGTCTTTAAAGGGGGACAAAGGTCATGAAAATACGCAATACACAGGGGCAGCACACAAAAACACACGCGTACAAAGAACGATCAGGGCCAGATACTGATGCACTTGCTACATTCCAACCCATGTCACCAAGACGTTCACAACAACTCATAAATAGTCAAATAAATAGATAAATAGTCAAAAAAAAGGAATGTGATCAATATAAGTCAACATGAGGCAGGTTAAGAGGCTCTCCATGTGCAAAAAGTACAGATTAACCAGGCTCTCAGCAGTTTAAAAGCCTTTTAATTATGATTAGTCACGAGACATCAATCAGATCGATTACAGCAGAGAGAATGGTGTCGGATATATAGAGAGCCTTTGAGCAAATTAGCGCCAAAGCACCAGCGATTACTTCTTCCTATGATCATCATCATTAGAATCAGCCATGACAAGGAAAAAGACTTTTACAGTGACGAACACCATCAAATCCAATTGAAATTCAAGCCCGTTTAAAGATAAATGAACAGTATAATGTAAATGCACAGAAAGGTATCAAGTAAATGCTGGCTTTTTTGGTCGGTTCTCTGCCTTTCTGGAGCCATTTGAAAGCAAGTTGTCCTATAACATACATCACAAAGTGGGAGAGTTTGGCCTGGATACCTAGCTGAAATTGAGTTTTTGATGTTTAAGTAGGATTTTTAGGATTACTTCTGCTATTTTAATCCTCAGGCGTGTACTTTGATGTCTCACAGCGTTCCCCCGACATCCACAGCCCCTCAAAAGGCATGGAAAGTTTTAAATCGGTTGGTTTTTACAGCTATTTTCCTACGTCTGTCGGGTATTTTTGGTCTGTGTATCCACCCACGTATTCAGACATGATTATTACAACAAAATGGAATTTTTAAAATACATGACACAGCTGGAAGAGTCCTTTTGGAAGGCCATTTTCCCGAAAGACTTTGGAACGCTTGCTCCTCAAATTTTGGTAGAACCAGAATCTTTAATTAGAGTTACAAGAATGAGCTTGAGAATTACTTAAATTATGCCAGTCAGTGTGTGTTAAGAACATTTTTGAGGGCATTTATGATATTAACAGTTGTGTCGTTTACTAAGAATACTGTTTTTGTCAATACAATGCAAGTCAATGGGGTCCAAAACCAACTTCAGAATCCTTTGAGGTGCAATGTATGAACATTTTGTATTACGCAGAATGAAAAAGTCATACAGGTTTGGAACTTTATGAGTAAATCATGACAAAATTATTTTTTGGGGAATGATGAGATGTTCCTTTAAGAGTGTTTCGCAATAAAAATGGGAGAAAATGTTTTTTAAACAGCCCTTAAGCTAGTTTTAGCCTCTGTAACCTTGGTAATGGGTATTTATGGGTGAGTTAGAACCATAATTTAAAAATGCTCCGAAAAGTCTTGCTTCTGTTTATAAAATGTGGCAAAGCCTAGCAGGATTCTGTCAGAGTTGAAACTGAGACCTTGGGGATTATAACTCATTCTTGTGACTTTATGAACCACGTGAAGTGTAATATTTCAGACGCCAGACCTCAAAGTGCACTGAGAAGCAATAATGTGTTAATCTGGATTCGATGGTGATTGCTACTGTATTGTTATGCGGGTTCAACCAAGGGACCACTGTGTTTGTAAATTCAGACAATTCTCCATTGTCTAAAACCCAACATTTAAACCCAACGTTGCAGTAGCTATTCAAGTGAGAAGGTATCAGATGGTGGTCTTGCACCACTTACGAAGCAATTGTAGAAAGTCTGCTTTCTTCTTAAAAGTCTTTTGGAGACACAAGGTGAGAGGGTTCAGAGATTTTTGGAACACACAAGCCTCACATTGACAGAAATCCAATCCCACACCTTGTTGAAATCCACATTAAAGGCTCAGCCAGTCTGATCAGTGATGTAGAAGTTAACAGTCTTAGATGAGTCGGGACATAATGCGGCGTAACCCGGAATAATCTCTTATCTGAAGACTTAATGAAATGACAATATTAAAATAAAGGATCTGTTTGAGTACCAAAAAATGAGAGGCCAGAGTCAAAGTAATTCAGAGGCACCGAATTCAAAATTCGCCATCAAGTAACAAGAGGTCCTTTCTGTCCAAAAAGGCACAATATACACTCCAGAAAACCAAGGCAGAGAGGAGGAAAGAGTACTACAGCAGTATCCTATTGCAATAAAATAGACAAACACCAGGACAGATATGTGTAACGCTGTTTTCTTGGTCTTAGTTTTAGCCGGACATCCCCCTAAACTCATCCGTAACTGTGTGGACTGCGCGGGTTAATGGGCGAGTCTTCTCGTCCGCTTTGCCCGACCAGTTGGTAAAGGCGATGACTGAGGTTTTGTACCTGGCAGGTACCGAGGACGCATCTGACACGCATCAGCTGAGCGTGATGATGGTTATGGTGGCCTTTTGAGTGCACATTGCGACGACCTCTGTGTCTAGCACTCTCTCCCGTTTTGGCGGACTCTCCTACCATTGGCTGACCGATGTGGAATGGGTTTCTTATTGGGTCTTGAGGTGGCGATTTGGAGAGGATGGCCCTCCATAGAATGGTGCGGTCGATGGAGACGCCATGGTCAGTGTTTGGGTGCTCAGTAATGTCCGGAGAGATGGTATTTTCCTCTCTTAGCTGATGTCTTGTCATGAAGTCCAACCTGCAATGAGACAGAGATGGGACTTATAAATATTGCACTTGCTCAAGTTTGAACAGAAAGTTATATGTTATTTCATTGCACTCTGGAATGCTTGATTCTGATTAGTCTGTCTGTCTGTCTGTCTGTCTATGATGGCTATTTAAACTTTTTGAATGCAAATTATTTTACAAATAATTTTATAATTATTATCATTTATTTAACTCATCAATATTTTAATTCCAATTAGATGTTACAATTCTATTTTTAAACAATATATAAATTTTATATATAATTTATAATTAATATAATTTATTTACTTTATTTTTCATGTATTTATTTTATTATTTATGATTTAATCATAAATAATAAATCATACCTTACACTTTTATTTATTGTGTTGTGGAAGAATATCGGTTGTTAAAGTTTAAAGTATAAAACTATAAAAATAATGGCACATTTCATGGTGAAATTAGGTTTATGCAACTATTTATTGCACAGAATTGGCTTGATCCAACATTTAGCATCATTTATTGTATATACTAAATGTGCTGTTTGGTCAACCGTGCAAACATTTACTGCAACCAACAACTGCTCACTGTTCAAAAAGGGTTTGACTCCTTGTGACACCGTGTATGGCAAACACACTCTGGTTTGGTTGTAATGGCCAAGGCCACCTGCACTCTGTTTGATTATCACACACTGGACACTGAGATCTTGGTTTTTGCACAGATCTTTGCAGTTAGCAGCTCATGGCAGGTGCATGCTAAGACAGTGGCACTTTTTAACCTTGTGATGCATAAAGTTCCATTTTTGTACTTTTATTTCCAAATGATCTTAAAAATCTAGGATAAGCATAACTATAAAAGAGCAAACCATTTATACAAAAACTCTAAAGCTGAAATTTGAGAAATGACAGGGTATATTGCTGGGTTGGAGCACACCATCTAATCTCACAGTTTCATGCTAAATTTAGCGAAAAAGCTTGCTGAGTAACACTGACTTCGCTAGACATGTCTTTGCACAGTCTTGAAAGTTTAAAAAAAAACTCAGCTTTCCAGAAAAAGCTTTCTTTCCAATTACTCTTGCAATTTGTTTTGTCCAAACATTTAATAATTAGACTTTTTATAATTTTTTATATTCTTTTTATACACTTTTTTTATTCTTAATATACTATAAATATATTCTTAATATAATACAATATCTTTATATTATTTATATATATATTTTGCTATGAATTTTCTTCTCTTATCTTGTTAATATCTTCTTTCCTCAGAAAGTTTACTTTCTCAATGCACCAACTATACAGCCAGCTAGTTTTTTCCTTTGCATTGTGGTCGACCAAAATACCACCTCTTTAAAATATAATGACTATCTGCCCAAAGTGGCCTGGATGAATAGTAATTTTCCCCCTGTTTTAATGTATGCCATGCCACTGGTCTAATATGTTATGCTGTATTTAAATTTTTGCATATTCATCAGCAAGTCTCCACACCTCTGAAAACTCCATCTCAGCAGCTTCACATGATCAAAGCTAAGCTAGTTTCTCTTTGAGCTTGAACTAAGACTTTTAGATACTTAAGCAGAGATAAGCTACCCGTATACTTCATCTATTTGGCCTTTCACCTCTTCTGAGACCCCATTATCACACCTCAATATTTCTCAAATCCTTTCAAATGTCTGCTAGGCCACCCTGTCTCATGACTCATTCTCAATGTGCTCACATTGCTATACTTTTAGAGCCTTGAAGAACTTTAGAACCTTGAAGAAATTTAAACATCCATGGAACCTTTCCATAACACATGCACAAAGGGTTCTTTAAAGAGGTAAAATGTTCTTCAGATGATTCAAATTTTCTTAACATTGAGAATTTTTTTTTTTTTTAGAACTGTTCCATGAAAGGTTCTTTGAGGAACCCTATATGGTTCTTCTATATGGAATCACTGCTTTGTGATTTCTAGGGTTTTCTAGACCTAGAGATTTGTTGACCGTTGTTTCTAGAAATGTCCTGTTTATCCATCCCATTGTGATCCATTTGTTATACGTGAATAAACTTGAGAAGGGCTGCCACCTTACATATAATCGAACAGAGGTGCTAATTAAAAATCTCACCTGGCGACATTTACCTTACAGACCACAATGAAATGGGATCTGTGATTCTGGGGTATTTGTAGACTGAGCATAGTATTCAGCCAGGAAAATTAGCACCTGGACCTCGAAATTGAACCCATCTTGGTATAAAGGTGGTAATCATGTTTTGCAGAAACTCTGTTTGCAATATGCTGAATAGTCGAGGCACTTCCAGAAACTAGAGGAATGGTCGAGTCTTATATGTCGAATCTCCATCAAATGAGCAAATATCAACCTGATCACCTTTGGAGATGGACTTTGTGTCTGAGTGATTTAATCTTTTGTAATGTAACATGTTCATTGCTGCCACTGGCTGCACACCTCTTGTCAGACTTGGTACTGGCAGGCTGCCACCAAAACCCTGTGATGCCTTGTGAGAACAGTTTCTTTGTGGGAAAACAAGGAGATCTGATATTTGATTGCAGTTTATTCTGTGATCTTCCACTGAGAGAGGCAGGTCAGATCAATCCAGTATTATTGTTTGTTCTTGCCGTAAGGCCGTGATTTTTGCACCTCTCTGAAACTGGTCACGGCTGTTTGTGAATTGCTCATAAGCAGGTTATATTTAGCTGTACAGAGAAAAAGTAATTAATGTACCTGGCTCTTTTATGGATAATGTGACCATAAGTCAAACCAAGTGACCTTCTCCAGTTACTATGAGACGTATCCTGGTACATATGGCACATAATGCAGATTTTATGCTCAAGAACAGTGGGATAAAAATGAATGCTCAGAGTTGGTGGTTGCTCCCTAATTTATTTAATATATTTAATTCTACATAATATGTTTAATTATCTATCTATCCGTCTATCTATCTAAAAAAAATTATTTATTAATTTTATTATTAAATATTTTATATAATTTATATTATATATATTTATATAAAATTCTATTTTTTAAATAATTTATTTATTGGAGTTTTAAACAGTAAACTG
>NW_015548309.1:807571-832150 GCF_001515605.1 Sinocyclocheilus anshuiensis | reverse complement strand
TATATATATAATACTGTGTATATGCATATGTTTGTGTACAATTTTATGTTTTTATACATTTATATATCATGCCTTAAAATTATAAAATTATAATTTGAAGTCCCATTGTAATAATATGCTACATATACCACTCTGATAATCTACATTCAGTAAATAGGTGGTGAGGGTGGAGATAGAAATAAAATTGTGAAAGGCTGTCTGTTGAGACAGCTAGTTATTTCAGTAATTAAATTGACCAATGTTAGATTAGTTCATGAAACCAAGGAAAATGACCCTTGTCCCCTAAACTGCCTTAAACATGCTCCAGGCATCCATATAAAACGTGAAATACTTGACTGTTGGGTTTTGTTTGGAAAAGCTTTACCGGTTAAACTGTGAATAGCAATAGTGAAATTCAAAAAAGTGAAAGTAATTTGAGCCTGTCAATGGTTAGCGTATAGCGGTAACTAGGGGCATTTTGAGTCTTCCCTCTTCTTGCGTTTGTTTTTATGGTTTTATGGTTTCGGTTCAGAGTGGAAACATGCCGCTTGAGGATGAGGAGAAAGGAATTCTGCTCTTAGTTACTAATCCACAATGGAATTCTGCCTGACGGATGAGTTTTCCATCTCAGCGCTAGCAATAAGGACCAAGCAGCGTGGTGTAAAATGCTAATGTTTATGTTGTAAACAGAGGACTCAAGTCCAAACATGACCGGCCCAGATTCCCTTTGAGTGGGAACCAGCGTAGCATAGAAAAAGTGAACTTTCAGACATGTTTTCTCCAAATTGTCAACTAAACAGCATCTTACTTAAATGACAGTAGAAGAACATTGATTAATCTGATGCCCTACATAATAGACAGTAACCTCGGCTTTCTTAAAACCTCTTTATGAATGATTACAGAGAATCACAAGTCTTAAAGTGAATTATCATACAGAAAGCCTCATAGATCTTCTCTACCACAGCTCTGAACCAAACGGCCACCATTTCGGTCAGGGAACGCAGACGGTACCACAAATAAGCATCCAGTTTCCGGCTGTTGCTTCTCTCTCTGCATATTCTCTCACAAACTAAACCTCAAGATATTATGTAAGGGAGAGATTTAGGCTATGTATTATTTGTAGCTATTCTCAGAGACCTGTTTCCTTTAAAAAAACATGTTTAAACCACCAGAATGGGCCTCGCTAACCGCCATGTTCGATTCAGGGACAGCATGTCACAGCATGTCAAACAATAAAATTCCCTGGCTGATATAGCAAAGGTTGCTGTACGTTCTGTGTACATGGATGCTTATCAAACAGTAAGTGAGTCCATGTAAAGAACGCAAAGTTCTCCAAGAAGAATTAGGACACTACTGAGAGATATTGAAAGGTCAAAGACAAAAAAGTAGACAGGGACTATTTTATGATGCTTTTATCAACCTTTTTGGAGATTTGATACACTTTTGTATGCAGAAGAGCAGCATGAACATTCTACTAAGCATTTCGTACGGGTTTGGAATGACATGAGGGTAAATAAATGACGACAGAAGTTTTAGTTTTGGTGAACTGTCTCTTTAAAGCCACCTGACATTATTACAGTAATCAGAAACTGCCTGACACAATAGTATTTATCAGTTGTTTATTGTCACTATGTAACTGTAAATCAACTAATCAGACATCTGTGACTCTATAATCTAATGTCCTCACCAAATATCACAAAGCCCAGCAGAAAATCATGCAGCTTGCATGTGCCACAATTATACTTTAAATCTGTCCTTGATATTTTGGTTTGACACATGAGGCATTATTGGGTGGGGAAAGTGCCAGAAGATGTTAAGGAGCTGCTATGAAAGCAAGAATAAGTTCGTGAGAAAAAAAAAAAATCCATTAAACTTTACCATTCAGACTGGAATACAGTTTTCTAGTGCAACTTTTCAAAGCTTGAATTATCAGTTTTTGTTTATCTGTTCCTCAGGTCAACATTGGGAAAAGAAACAAGATGAAGAGAAATGCACAGCAAACCGCAAGTGAGCACAGCAGGTGTCAGCCAGAAGAGGGCACACAGACACTCATACTGAGCAATTCATTCTTTTGAGTGCAGTCATCAACCAGCAATAATGACTTGAATGAAGACAAAGAATGACATTGCTTTAATACGTTAAAATTGTAGTTTTCAAGAAAAACTACTCAAGATCCTATTTCAGAGAGTTGCTGCCAATCAAATCCAACTGTAAATGTATTATTTTGTCAGATTTGTAGGAGAATTATACTTGTGAATCAGGCTGTTCCTTATGCAACTTTAACCTTGACTCAGAAGCGCTTATCACTAAAACAAAAAAATACACTGTACATTCATTTGTGTCACTTCAGAAGGCATGGCGGTCACAATAAAGTATTCTCTTAATCACACGATGAGCACCAGTGTCTTTTGGGAAGCGACTAATGACTTGTTTTGTAGGTTATGAGCCAAAAATTTAATGATGCAATGATGTTCGCTGCTTACCTAATGTAAAAGTGAACACTGTATATAGTAAAAGTTAGTTATTATCTGAAGTTCAGATTCTGAACCCATTTAATATTATTTTTTCCCCAACTCATTGGAAACAAACTCTATGCCTTTTCCAATAAAGGCTCAGAAAAGTTACTGAAAGTGTGTTTTATTCCTGGTCACAGTTGTTATCGGTGGGAAACTACCACAGGAAAAAAAAGTTCCTCAATAAGACCCAATAGAAACTTTGAAGCTTTTCTTATTATCAGGAAATTGAAGGGAAAATCCAATAATAAAATCCTTCACTTTCATTTAATGTAATAATACTTTGAAATCTATTTTTTTTCCATAATGTGCCTCAATCAGTTCCTTATTCAAAATAAGGCATTGGACTTCCCCACTGATCACAAATTTAACTGCTGGAATATATATATATATATATATATTGTGATCATAATTTAATAATATATTAATGGTATATTACAATATTATATTTATGTACATGTTTTTCATATTTCTATTGATGGACGTTTAACAGAAGTCATCGTTCAGAATGAAACAGCTCTGGTCATGTGATTCTTCACACCAGCATTCAATGTGCATTCAATTAGTTACAAATAGCTATAATGCAAATTTAGTGTATGAATGTATAACGATTTATTTGTTAAGCATTTTTATAATAGACCGTATGTTTATAAATTATAAAAAATATGTTAAAATGTCACTGAAAAAGCTTGCTTTTCTATTAAAAAAAAAAAAAAAAAAAAAAAACGACCGGTGTTGTGCCGAATTCTGCACCCCTGCCAGATTATGCACCCCCTCATTAAAATCGCTATTTGATTGCCTAATCCCAACCCCACCCCTAATCCTAACCCCTCCCCCACACCAACTCCTAAACCTACCAATACTAGGGGATGCATAATCTGTCAGGGTGCGAATTGGCAGCCTACTGTGAATGGTGGATGCGTGCGTTTATACAGTCACGTCTACCATCCTAACTGACCTTGTTCACTTCAATCACTATCCCTAGCGACACAACATCCTCTCTTTGTGTAATAATCTCCTTTTGTATAAAATACTTACCCGGTGCCAGCCTACTTTGAAATGTTTTTGAAAACTTCAGTTAAGTTTGTCTTTCAACAGGTGTGTTTAACTTTTTGAAGGAGCAAAGATTAAATTTGCACGTTTGACTCTTTTCAGCGAATCAGTTCTTTTGAATGATCCGTTTTAAAGATCACCGGCACGGCATTCAACATTGCAATAAAGCCGGTTTAGACTTTGTTGCTGTTTATTAAAGTGTTTTATTAATAAGAGTCTTTATTTTTAAATTTCATGTGCTCTTGTTCAGTTCATCAAAACATAAATACATAATTTACATTTATAATAAAGAATCTGCTTGAAAAAAGCTTTTGCCCATTTTAGTAGTATGCTACTTATATACATTGTTATACAAACTCAGTTTGTCCAGTACGGTGTCTTTGTAACATTTCTGAAAAGTAACATAACTTTTCAGGAAAGTAATATTTTCTGACGGTTTTCGGTTTAAATCAGTGATTTGATGATTCGAGAACTTGATTCGTGATTCAATTGTTCAGAACGGGTTTGTAAACTGGTTCAGCGGAATCATTAAAGAGATTCGACTCAAAAGAACGGCTCCTTTAATAGTACAGCGCAGCCGTTCATTCATCCTTCAGAGCTACTTTATACTACTTCACAACAAAAGTCTACACATACCTACCTAGGCTACTATATTAAACTATTAACATTCAAATCAAAAGTTAAATAGACTGACCAACAAATTGTAGGTATTTTAAAAGCGGATTCTTACCTGTTTCTCACCGGTAGAGCCAGCAGTTGTGAGGAGAGCAGGCTGATACAATATACAAAAACCGGGCAAAGCGCTCTCATCGTGGGCGAATAATTTTCTCACGCCCCCTTGGTCAGGAGGGGGCTTCCAATGCACCTGAACAATATTGAATTTCCAGCAAGTGAAACTTTCAAGTTAGAACAAACGTCCAACTTCAAGGTACTGTGGCGTTTCAACTGTTCCTGAAATGAAGGGGAGGAAAATATTAATTGATGCCTACTAGATTTTGTTTTTCCACGAGCAAATTTATAACACATTAGGCTATACTGCTAGCATTTGCTGTGCATCAAATATTTATGGTAATGCCAACATTTAACTGCATTTAATAGTTAAATTATTTAATATTAGCCTACATACAAAACTAGAGGGTTAAAGTCATGCTCTAATTAGTTGCCAACTAATTACAGCCTACTCCTTTTTCTTAGTTCAAGTTTAAAGCACGTTCGGAGTATATTTTATATAAGTGTATCATATATATAAACGTTACTGACCTTTATCTCAGGTGAAGATCTAGTGCCACGCGCTAAACTGTCTCGAGAATTTTCCCACGGGTGCGCACGCGCTCGCCAAGATCAAGCTCTTGTGAAGTCTGAGGTTCAGCTGACATTGACGAGTTTAAATACGGACTGGGCGGGACTACATTGCGATTTTTCAAAGGTGTGTCGAATCCCTTACTCACCCTGGGTCATGCTGCTTCTCTGAGTCACTGCGATATATGGGCAAAATCGATTGGTGTCAAATACAGTTCTTCTTTCTTTTTATGCATACATTTGCTTGATATTGAATTTTTAGGGCTGCTTGTAAAATGTAGGCTATTAAATGATAGTTTAAATGAAGAGTTTGGTTCCAAAACGCTATAAATACATTTTGATTAATTTGAGTAAAAATGTGTTTTCTTTACCAAGAAAGTTGCAAGATGAAAACCACTATTTTCTGTTTCAAACTTTCACATAGCATCTTTAGGTTATAATAACATTAAAAATTCAAATCCAGATTTTGATTTTCAAAGATTTATTATAAAATTTTATTATTTTTTCCCCCAAAATGCAATAAATCCATGACACGTTTTTTTTTGTTTTTCTTTCCAAAATGCAATAAATCCATTGAATCAATATAAAAGTTATTTTTCATATTGAAACTGTTGAAAATACACAACATAGTAAGTTGATCCACATATGACAGCCTCTGAACTTGGTCAATACTAATCTTATATGCAGGCACTGGACTAAAAAACATTCAATCAGTCATCGCTCCCAAAAAGAATTCAACGGGTCATCTTGTTAATGCTATAAATTAATTACAACAATAAAAGAAAATTTCATCATGAACATACACGAACAACAATATCACATGAAACCACAGAAATTCCAAAATGACATTTCCCTCAACTTCCAAAAGTGCATTCATCTTTGCCATGTTACATTCATTTAGTTGACTAGTGCTATACGCTGTATTAACAAAAACATTAATGGCATTAATAAAAACACTTACACTGACAAGCTACTCAATATCGCGTTCATAATCGAATGCGACTCATCTGCGATTATGAACGCGATATTGCAGTGATCTATGGCTCTGTGTATTAAATGCCGCTCCATCTGAAAGCACGTGATGGAGATTTACTACTAATCACAGAACCGGCACATGTTGAACTTACACACTGATCAAAAACCATAGGCAACCCTTTAAATAGTATCAATAACATCATTTACAAGCATTTTTCAACTCATTTTACCAACACACCAACATTCTCATGAAACACCTTCTTCTCTTTATCTCTAACATTGGTGTGAGTGTGCAGAGGGGATAAGGATGCTAAGACTGGTTGACTTCCCCAGAAATTCAGGAGGGCAGGAGGCACACTTGCACTTCTCTAATCAATGTGCATTTTAGTGATAATTGATTGCATAGACATTCTCTTCCAGTTGTCACCGAAAACCAGCACTTCTTTTGCACTTTTGTTGCAAAACAGGTGGTGATATCTGCAAAGTCATTTTATATTATACAATAAGTCTGTATAAAGAAGCATGCACTTGTGTGGAGTTTGAATGGGATGTAGTGTTCGTTGTCTTCTTATTTAATTTGCATTATTTTCACTGAAAACCCAATAATATTTAATTATGAATAATGAAACTGTTAAATCGCCATGTCATGAATTATATTATTTAATATTTTGGGATCTCATGCACGATCACGGTGCAATTTTAATGCCAGTTGAGCTTGTGACAAACAATCTTTGAACTTTGAACAGCTATTTGTGGTATTCTCCCTTTTTCCTTGAAAAATCAAAGAACTGTCACGAGCTCTTGTAAGTTCAGTTTTAGCCTCTAAATGATTTTTTAGCCCATGTTTAAGCAACAACAGTGCCATCAATAACAAATACACAAAATATTTAATGGGATTTCCTAGATATGCTGATGTAAAATCTAAGATCGGATAGTTTTCACTATTCGCAATCTCTTTCTTTTCTCCTTAGAAATGTCTCACGGCTCCACAGTTGGACATATGTCACTTATTCAGGTCAGTGTTGGACATTTGTTAAGAGATTGTTTTTCAGAGATTTAAACAAGTAAATGTTTAATGCTACTAACTGATTCAGTAAAGTGAATATACAGCGCAATGAACCAAGGTGACTGATTAATGAAGTAATTCTTAGAGACCGGCAAGATGTATGTGTCGTTGGTTGGCAAGTGATTCCATTTACATAATCATGAAAAATCATGTGACAACAGAACTGTGAACTGGAGCCAAATCTCAGATGAGAGCAATTGGTTTCCCCCTCTGATCTCTCATTAACTGTATGTGCCAATTAGTTTACATGAGTTACTACACGCCACAGCCAGTGAATCTGGTACAAACCGAAACACAAGCCGTCTGTTAAGCTATGGTGATTTTCTGAAAACATGATCATGTAAATATTTTCAATTGAAATTAGATTTAAAAAAAAAAGCTTACCATATAAATACATGATTTTTATAAATATGAGTATAGGAGGCCATATGATTATTAGAGGATAAACCAATTTAATTAGGAATAATAGAGAATGGCATGATGCAATGCCCAAAGAATGACATATGTGTACAAAAGAAGAATAGAACACTCATTAAAGTCACACATGAGCTTGGGCCTCCCAAAGACAAAATCAACACACTACAATATACTGTAAATAGGTGTAGAAATTATGTTATTTACTCTTGTTAAGTATGCTAGGTCTAATAATGACATAGATAGATAGATAGATAGATAGCACTATATTAGTAACCTGTTGTTTCGTGTTTGCTGCCCCCTAGTGAACATTACTATAACTACACTGAATAAACATAATCAATTTAATGAAAGATTTTGGGGTTCAAAAGAGAAAGTTATAGTGGATCACGTTTAAAGTTCACATAAACAGTATGTCTTAAACATTTCAAACACAAAAACAAACCTCTCCAATGATGGTCCTTGCGCTGGAATATCAGTGACGTCCCCCCCCCTCCTAATGGTAAATCCCTGTGTTAAATCAATTTGAAAACATGCTTGTTCCCACTGAGCTTGTTTCCCTTGCATGTTTACGATGGCCCATCGTCAAGTTTGAGAACACAACTGGTTTGCTATGGCTCACAGTCAAGTTTATTTGCACCGCTGTGATGGACAGTTGCGGTCATGTTTATTTTATGGCGCTTCTGTTTCTGTTCTGTTACTATTACCCATGAGCCAGTGCGCCTGTATGTCTGTACTCCTATATTTACACTTAACTATGGATCTGTGTGTGGGAATGGCAGTCTGTTTGAGCGGTTGTATTTGGGTGTGACTACAGGGGAACAATGGATGTATATTTCCAAAAATACCTTCTGTGAATGAAGACAAAGACATGAGACTGTGTGCTAGTGGATCAAATAGCTGGCAGTTATAAAAGATGAATGAATGCTGGTTCATCAACACAGACACTGACTGCTGCGGATGTTTCATCTTTTCATTCCATCATCCTCACATGACTCATTGTTATATTACGATCTTGCCATTGGACAGGATTGATCTGGCTGATACTGGTTATATTCTTCATTATGTTTATTAGACTTTCAATTGTAATTTAGTTCATTAGCAGCATAATCCACATTTTATCAAAGTAGGCTTTATTATGAGAATGATTGTTTTGGGTAAAATAATGCCAATATTCAATACGGGGCAGTAACAGTCATAAAAATGTCAATATCAACATAAAATTAAATAAGTATACATTTTATTTTATACTTAAAGTATAAAATAAGCATTCAACAAGATATTATTAGGGCTGTCAATTTAACTTTGATTTTTTTTTCTTATGAAAATGGATAAAAAAGAAAAAGCAACTGAAGAATACACATAATAATAATAGTTTATAGTTTTATGCAAATTATTTAGACTGCCTATTTCTTGATGCAAATTTGGTCAAATGTCACTTCCTTTCAGTCTCACATGGATTGTTCAGGATGTTTCCTGTAAACAACATGTTTCATGTTTTATGTTTGATGTCAAAACACAAATGTAAGAAACTCAAAAAGTTTAATTTACTATACACACAACATTTAAAATCTGTGTGAGAATAAAAAAATAGCAACTAAATAAATATTATAAATATTAATTTATATTATTATTATTGTTAATATTAATTTATTAATTATATTATTTATTAATTATAAATCCATGTATATTTATACATCTCTCTGAAATACTCTCTTCTCTTATAATAAAATAATGTCAACTTAAATTAATTTTTTATGTCCATTTATTTTTACAGTGCAGTCAGCTGGTAATTAACGCAAAAAAAAAAATCACCCTCTTGGGAATTGTTGCATATGTATATGTTGTATATGTATATTCATATAAAAAAGGGGTCATATGATGCTGCTAAAAAGAACATTATTTTGTGTATTTGGTGTAATGAAATGTGTTTATGCGGTTTAAGGTTAAAAAAACACATTATTTTCCATATAATGTACATTATTGTTTCTCCTCTATGCCCCGCCTTTCTGAAACGATTTTTACAAAGCTCATCGGTCTGAAAAAGCGAGGTGTGCTCTGATTGGCCAGCTATCCAGTGCGTTGTGATTGGCCGAATACCTCAAGCGTGTACAGGAAATGTTACGTCCCTTACCATATTGTGATGCCTGCGGCAACCACATGTGACGACCTCGGGCTGGACTCCGCTTCGTCCATGGTGAAAGCTGATCCGGCGATCCACAGTGCGAAGTTGAAGTATTTCCTCAGCGACCAGCACGGATCAGCTCCAGGCATGACGAAGCGATATGGTCCTCTTTTGGAAGGCCAAACAAAGTAGTTTCGCTTTCACAATGAAGCACACAGCGCCTTCACGACATGGCAGCGGCGGCAACAATACTACAGCGAGAATAAAAGTTACGCCTTCCTTCTTTCTTTGCGTGAACATTTGGGGCGGCGTTATGCAAATCTTCCCACATCGTGAGGTAGACACGTGGGGGCGTGTTAGAACGAGCTGTTTTAGGTAGGCGTGGCTGACTCTTAACTTTTATAAAGAATATCTCTTTGTATTTGAGACTTTAGTCTTTGCAACTTTACAGATCTTCTTTATGCACCAAGAGCTTGTAACACTCCAAAGAGAAAGGAAAAATTGAAATCGCATCATATGACCCCTTTAATAAATATATGTATTTTTTAAAACATCATTAGAATGATATGCTTTGAAACACTAAGCACTGAAAAACACACTAATACTGAAAAACCTTTTAGATAATAAATATTATAATAATAGTTTTCCTTTTTCTCGCATTAAAATTTAGCCTCCAAAACACTTTTTATTAGTGCTGTCAACCGATTAATCGCGATTAATCACATCCAAAATAAAAGTTTTTGTTTACATAATATAAGTGTGTGTACTGTGTATTTTTATTATGTATATATAAATTCACACACATGCATGTATATTTTTAAGAAAATATGTTACATTTATATATTAAATATATTTATAGATTATATAATTTATATGAATATAAATATATACATGTAAATATTTTCAAAATATATGCTGTATGTGTGTGTATTTATATAGACATAATAAATATACACAGTACACATATATATTATGTAAACAAAAACTTTTATTTTGGATGCGATTAATCGCGATTAATCATTTGACAGCACTACTTTTTGTCAATATTATTAGGGATTTCTCACAGCTCAGATACTGTGATATAAGGAATTAGGATGTAATGAGATGACCTATGATTTTCACTGAGCTAAGAGACCTCTTCCTGTCTATTGGTTTGTTGACAGGATGTCACATGACATGCAAATCCGGCCGAATAGCTCTACTTCTCCCAATAGGCTACATGTCATGCAATGGAGGCCCAGACCAGTGTTACCAGGTCCGAACTGGGATACTTTAATACTGTTGCCGCGGGTTGTTTTTCATGTCCGCAGGTTGAAGCGACCCCGATAACATGATATTTAGCCCCTGCAATGTGAATTTTACCAGGAGAACCCCACCAGTTTTGTTGTGAAATTCTGGCAGCCCTGGCCCAGACACCTTTACACACACAGACAGAATACTACCTTGTGTCTACATATTTGCCCTTCCTGTCACATGGCTCCGACCGAAGCACAGCCCACGACACTTCCTGTCATCTTCTCACTTGTCACTTTTCAGTTTCATAAGAATATTACTCAGCTTCTGTAATGAGAAATGACACCTTTTTGTATTCACGTAGAAATCTTCTGCAATATTGAGTTAAATATGATTTCAAGCTATTCAGGTTTGATAAATAATAACCTCAAATATACCATACTGCACCTTTCTTGCAGACACACAGGTGCAGTGGTTGCCCTTTTGGCTCGATGGTGCGATCGGCTCTTTTTGGGAACTGGATATGGAGGTGCCCAAGACTTCATGACTGTTAAAGGGGTCATATGATGCTGCTTAAAAAGAACATTATTTTGTGTATTTGGTGTAATGAAATGTGTTTATGCGGTTTAAAGTAAAAAAAAACACATTATTTTCCACATACTGTACATTATTGTTTCTCCTCTATGCCCCGCCTTTTTGAAACACGTCGACTTTTACAAAGCTCATCGGTCTGAAGTAACACTCCAAAGAGAAAGGAAAAATTGAAATCGCATCATATGACCCCTTTAATGTTGCTTTTCTCAAGGCATTGTGGGAAACGTGATCTCTGTGTCCACTTAGAGACTCCACTCATCTATCTTTCTTCCTTTCTCAGTCTTTCTACTTTTTCTTTTAGAATTTGCTCTTTTTGATTAAAATGTTGGGCTGTCACAAAATGGAGGGCTAAAGTGTCATGTGATCCACTTGAGAGAATGAAATTACACGACTCTTTTGACTGGTGATCTCTCTGGCCTCAACAACCACTAGAAAACCACTAGAAAAATTACCATATTTAAAAAATAAAACATATATAAATATAAAAATAAAATAGTTAAATATACATTTTTGTTTCAAATAAATAATTACCGCCAACTATCTGGGATGCTTGCCTTAGATATTCATTTACAGAATATTACAGTCAATTGGACAGCTTTTGTTATTCCCTTGAACGTTCAGCTAAATTGATTTGTCGATGACAGGCTGACAGTATAACATGGCTGTGATTGTTTTTAATTCTGGTGAGATAAGAACTCTGGGTCAAAGGACTTTACACAGGAAGTGTTGGAATTCTTTTGGAGGCGTGTCGATGCTGACAGGCAAGGACACAGGCCTCAGATTGTGGGATGGGGGGGTTATCCGGTAGGCCTTTTCAGCTTTTTCCTCTGTGATGAGACTCAAACTGTAACATTTATGCAACAACTGTCCAAATATTGACTCTATATAGCAAAATCCACGTGCTCATGGAATCAGTGCAATTTTGTTACATAAGCAATGACAGCTGAGCTAATCGCACATGTTTAGGGGGCTTGGGATGAAAGGTATAGGACTGAAGGGTCTCTATACGGCTCCTTAAGAAGAAAACTGTGCAGGATTTCTTTTTGGCAGTAATCGATTTTGATAAAGACTTCTGTAAGCAGTTCACATGACAGCTCTTGAGTGAAGTCCATAAATCATTACATATGATTTTATGCGGAAATAAAATAACAAAAAAATAAATAATAAAGTTGTTTTTTTTCTGCTTATAGTCTTAAAAAAACGGAGGGTGTTTTGGCAAACATAAAAAGTGCTTTAGATCAATTCAAATACATCTGGAAAGCATTTGTGTCGTTTTTGCATGCCTCCCAATCATTTGCATGCAACAGAACAAGACAAATAATAATAACAAAAGCTTTTTTATGCAAATTATTTATGCATTGCCTCTTTATTTATGCAAATTTGTCAATGAATTTGGTCAAATGTCACTTCAGTCTCACATAGACTGTTTGGGATGAAATATCTGAAGCTTCCAACAACATGTTTCGTGTTTTATTCAAAAAGTTCAAACATTGATAGTCTGAAAAAAATAGTCTGTGTGTGATCAAAATAAAGAGCATAGCAGCAAAAATATTGGTCAAATTATATATGCATGTATATTTATGTGGCTCTCTGAAATACTCTCATCTCACATAAAATAATATCAAATCAACTCAACATTTCAAGTCAATTTATTTATACAATGCAGTCAGCTGGTCATTAGAGCAAAATAAAAATAATACGTTTATTTTTTTTTTCTGCTTAGTCTTAGGGAAAAACTGAGGGTGTTTTTGGCCAAGAAAAATACATGCTTTAGATTTGTGTATTTTTGCATGTCCATTTTGCATCTGCATGCATTTAAACTCAAACATCATCTTACTTATTAATCTCTCTATTTATTACAGCTGTCCATAAAGAAACAGGTGTAATTGTTAATATTACATTAATGCATCATGATAATATGTTTTGTTCACAGTCACAACATTTTTTTCTGTAAAAGTAGCCTATATATGGTATGTGGTAAGGTTACAAATTAATACAATTTTAATGTAGCATTTGTAAAAATTTTAAATGTTTTTTTTTTATTTGTTTATAGGCCTAGTCCTAGTGTATCTAGTACACGAGCTGAATGACCACGCAACATTCCCTGACTGCGCGCCCCTCCCTGCCGCCGCTGAGCTCAGTGCGCATGCGCAGAGCGCTGTCAGGGCACGGCACACTCACAGCGACAGTATGGCGGCGGGCTGCTGCTGGAGGGATGCTGCTGTCGCCGCTGCCTTCACAATGTGATCGGAATATCGTCTGTTCTGCGGAAAGACTACAGTCACCCCCGAGGCCTGTCGCAGTGATCTCGATAAGATGACCAGGCTCGCCGATTACTTCGTGGTAGTTGGCTACAATCTCGATAAGAGAGGTAAGAGAGAGAGACACAACAAGCGATTCTTCCTCCTCCTCCTCTTCCCCTCCTCCTCCTGATCTGTTAGATTGAAGTGTATTAGTCGCGGTTTATTCACGGTAAACACAGCAGAAGGCGGAGGAAGAGAGACGCAGCCTCGACACAGCTGATTCCGGCCCGGGATGGGCGAGCTACTATCAGCCGCGGATGTCCCAGGCCTCTGGATCGCTAGTCCCGAACTCGAAAGCCGAACCCGAACGAAGTTGCACGAAGCGTGTGCGTTCGACTTGGACTGTCGATATGCCCTTCTTTACATGATTGCTTTAAAAAGTTTGCCAGCGGGTGCTGTTTTGTTGTTTTGCCAGGGTGTGACTGTTCTAATAGGGATTTATCCGTGAAACCTTTGCCACCAGTGATTGTCACGTAACAGTCTGTTATATTGTCCCATATATGTCTGTGGAGTTGAATAGAAAGCAAAAGCTCATCCCTAAGACATGTCAACAAACATCAATAGCATGCATCATGGCGCAGACGCTTTTGGTTGTGTCTAAACCTCATAAGTTGCTCACCTAGCCAGCATTTTTGGCCACCCGTGATACACAAAATGCTGTCTTGGTTGGCAAGACACAAGATTTTGAGAAACAGCTTTTGTTTTTGTTGTTGTTTTTAAGTGTAGCAGTGCTTCAATCTGCAGCATGCAGGGCATGTTCGTGTAAAGTTGAAATTTGGTCAGGACTTTGTCTTCTGGACTTGTATGACTTTAATTGTTTTGCAAAACACAAAAAGAGACGTTTCAAACAATGCCATGGTTGGACTGTGCAATGGCAATGAATAGTGACTGAAAATGTCAAGCTAAACTCACAATAAAAGCATCATGAAATGGTCCACGTGGTTTGTGATTCACATCGCAAGTCGCCTGAAGTTATACGATAAGTTTTTTTTGTGTAAAAAAAGACCCAAATAGAATTTATTTTGCATCATTTGACGTGACATCTTAAGTCACAATCAATCATCAGTGCTTAAAACAAAAAAACAATGTTTTGCAAAATTTCCCCTTTTTTATGTTCCGCAGAAGAAAGAAGATCAAATGTTTTTGAAACAATGTGAGGTTATAAGTGATGACAGAATTTTAACATTTTTCAAAAATGTTTTTGCAGAAAAAAAAACTCATACAGGTTCGGAACGACATGAAGGTGAAGTTAAAATTTTTGGATGAGCTATTTATAACTTTTTTGCAACATATCATTTTCCCTTATAAGTATTTTGATATTTCGAGTGAATTTAGTGAGCTTTTAGTATCTAAAATCCTGTTCTTAGTTTTGTTATCATGAGGTTGGGTGTTTTGGTGAGTGGCCTAGATTCATCCCATATAATAGTCCCGGTGAGCATGCATAATTTACCAACCCTCATGTGAAAGAAAGCAAGATGCTGGAAACTCGCGTTAAACCTTTGAAACTTTTATTTAGAGAGCTGCCTCCATGCATGTCTTATTCCTTATTTATGAGGCACACAAAAAACATGGCAAGTCCCTTTTTACAGTATCGGGGACTCATGAGATGGATATGCATGTTAAATTGAATGTTTTGTGTAGTGGTCTGCTTCAAGAGTTGTGTGGTGTGCAGAAAGGTCTTTGCTTTTTGCTACCCGTGAGGCACAGCTATTCGTATGTGGCCGTAGTCTGGCAGGATGTTGAAAGGCTGCATGCTCTGCAGAATGTCTTCCTTTCCTGTTTCTAGCCTGCTGCTGCATTTCAGCATCTGGTAAACAGACCTTCAAGTACAGTAAAGGTGTGTGGGGGAAAAAAGAGCTCTCCTGAAGACTATTGAACTCAAAAATAACATTAAAATACATCAGCAACTGTTCATGTTGTGGCATGCAATGCAACATAGCAAACTAAATTAATCTGAATAGACTTCTTTGTGCTGTTTCATGGGCAGACCTGTGACATCATAATCTTGTGATGTTGTGGAAGTGGTTGACATCACATTCATGATAAGTCATACTGTATCTCTGAAGACTTGGCAGTAGGGCTGCACGATAAATCGCATGCGATATTTAACGCGCATCTTGTCAGTAAAGCCATTCTGTAATAAGCGGTAAATCTCCATCACGTGCGGGCTTTCACATGGAGCAGCATTAACTACACAGAGCCGTTATTCACCGACAAGCTGCGCAAAACATGCGTAAAATATAATCGTGGTTTTGCGCAGCTTGTCGGTGAACAACGGCTCTGTGTAGTTAATGCTGCTCCATGTGAAAGCCCGCAGGTGATGGAGATTTACCGCTGATTAAAGAACCGGCTTTACTGACAAGATGCGCATTAAATATCGCATGCGATTTATCGTGCAGCCCTACTTGGCAGTTGAAAGTGTTGCTACACTTGTCTCCCTCGACACTTGACATCTGTACATCTCACAAGTTGAGATTTTTTAAAATGTAAAACAATGTCTAGCAGTTAGCAAACATGCTCTGATATGCTAAGCCTTGGTGCTTATAAGGGAAATTTGAGTTTGAATTTGGCTTGCAACATCTCCGGATTGTGTTTCTTCTTTTTCTCAGAATTTGCTGTCTGATATTTGTTTTACTCACATAAAAAGTGGCAAAAGTAAGCTTAAATTGATGGTTCACTCAAAAATCAATCCAAACATCTATGACTTTCCTTGTTCTGTGGAACCCAAATAAGATAAAAATTTATTTTTTATTTTTGTCCTACGTCAGGGTCAGTCACAGCATACAATGTAACAACATAATGATTGTTCAACTGATGACATGTCTTTATGAAAAAACCTTCAGTAGACAAAAACTCCATGAAAGAGTTGTAAAAATGACATGATCTAGGACCTTTATACAGTGTGTTAAGACTGTAAGTCTGTCCCTCACAGGCTCATTTTCATCCACGATAAATTTTATATGGCATTTATCCTGAGTGACTAAAGTCTATTAAAGTCAATGGGGTCCAAAGCAACCCCTTTGGAACCCATTGACTTTCATAATATTCAAATTATTTTGAAACAACATGAGGTTGTAAATGATGACAGAACCTGTATTATTGATAAAAACACTTTTTTTAAAAATATATTTTTTGGGTTCCACAGAAAAAAAGAGGTTTGGATTAACCCTATTTAGGGTCTGCCACGGTTATGAAATTTGGCTGACGATTAATTGTCTAAAAAATAATCACATTTATTGCGATTAATTGTCTGTTTTAAGGCTTTGGCGATTATGCCGATTATGCCGATTATCACGATTAATTGTCTGTTTTTTATGGCTTTAATTATATAATTGGGAATAATTTAAGCGTTCAGTAAATAATTATGATGTTATCTTTACTGTGTTTGTGGAACTAATGGTCACTCTTTTAAACTTTTTGTTAAACACAATCCACTAAATACTCACTTCCTCATTACTGAGAAAAACTACATTTAAAATAAAGATTCTAAGAATCGGCCAATACCGATCCAACACCAGCGCAATCTTTTTTCTACACCACTACATAATATCAATACTGTGTTTGTGGAACTAATGGTCACTCTTTTTTTAAACCCTTTGTTAAACGCAATCCACTAAATACTCACTTCCTCATTACAGTGAAAAACTACATTTGAATAAAAATATATAAGCTATGAAATTAAACTAGCTGACTGTATAATTTAGCAGCAGAAACAATATCTCGAAAAAAATCTTTGGTGCATACAATTTAAACATGTTTATTCTGTTAACTATTTGAATGAATGAATGAATGGTGCATTTATATGCATCATTCATTCATTCATTCATTCATTCATTCATTTGTATTCTTACAAAATACATTAATGAAAATAAGATAGAAATCATGAGAAAAAGAAAGGCTTCTAATAATCTTTCTGTGTGCAAAACTTTGATAAAATAATTTAAGCGTTCAGTAAATAATTATGATGTTATCTTTACTGTGTTTGTGGAACTAATGGTCACTCTTTTAAACTTTTTGTTAAACACAATCCACTAAATACTCACTTCCTCATTACTGAGAAAAACTACATTTAAAATAAAAATATATAAGCTATGAAATTAAACTAGCTGACTGTATAATTTAGCAGCAGAAACAATATCTCGAAAAAAATCTTTGGTGCATACAATTTAAACATGTTTATTCTGTTAACTATTTGTATTCTTACAAAATACATTAATGAAAATAAGATAGAAATCATGAGAAAAAGAAAGGCTTCTAATAATCTTTCTGTGAGCAAAACTTTGATAATGTAAAACGCTTCAAACAGAGCGGCACAAAGCTTTTATGCACATCTAGGGTGCAGAATGATGTGCTTGAAGCAACATAAGTCACAGCGCGCTGCACTGCACACGGTACAAACAAAGAGAAGTATTTACAAGATAGTTATTACAGGATGTAATTTTATGCGAATCCCCAGACCTTTATCTACACATCAAGTATTATAATGGAAATATATCATCTTGGAAAGAGAGTTTTACCGTGCTGACTCTCATAAATGAACGTGACGTTTGTTTGAATGCTGAGCGGAGACTAACTGACAGGTGCAGCAGAAGGAAGATCAATTTCTGTAAACTTAAATTTAACAATGTAAATACAATTTTGTCCCTCACATTAAGATATGGAATGGCTTCAGATGATATAGGCTATAAAGTGCATGAAAAGCAAACTGGTGCTCTTCTGTTTCTTTTGGTGTATGACTCCCCCTTGTCTCGTATAAAAAGCACAATAATCGTCTGAAACAACCGCGGTTAGATCAAATAATCGCGATTAGATGGTTATTTAATTATCGCGACAGGCCTAACCCTATTGACTTTCATTGTATGGACAAAAAAGTAGACACCTTTCAAAATAGAATAGAAAGTCATTTTTGGGTGAACTGTCCCTTTAAGTCATGTTATATTTATCTCTATCTGACGCATGTATCTCACTGGTATTATCTCTGAAACCATGTCGTGAATGTGAACCTGGACATGTTCCAAAGGATTTTTATAAAGTGCTCTTGAAGTAGTACCTACTTAACACCCAGAGGGCTGGAGCTCTTAAATGAGATAACCTCACTCAGTTTTGATTACCAGTGCAGAACATGTCCAGCTGACCCATGGGCCATGTCCCCATCTCAGGCCCTTTGTCTTAGTCTCCAGCATTCATATAGCCCACAGTGTCAGATATTCTTCCATCCCTAAATCACCATTCTTGAGCCAGAATGGCTACATCACTGGAGGGCAGTGAGCTGTCGGGGTGGAGTCGCCCAGCGTCTGTTGTAAAACTGTGCAATGCCACTTGTCCACTCGATTTCCAGGCCCTGCGAGGAGAACGGGGTTGAATAGGATTCTCTGGCTGAAGGGCTTTCTGTTTAAAAACAGGAAATGGGAGTTGAGGCTCTAGGGAGAAGACATGATTGAGTGAGAATCCAGATTCTCCTCAGCATTGCAGAGTGAGAAAATGGAGGTCCAGAGTTTGGGGTGGGTCCCGCTAGAAGTGGACATCCATGGTAATGTCTTTTGGGGTTCGCCGTACAGCTCGCCCCCCCCCCGGCTTCTCTCCCTCTCGCGCCTCTTTCTCTCACTCTCTCTTGACGCTTTTTCTTGGGAGGAGCCGGTTGAAAACAGAGAGGCCCTAAACAAAAGAGGAGAGCGTTTGTTCTGTTGCACACTCTTTGTGAGAGTTGTCTCTGCCAGTCTGTTTTCTTGGTTAACCCTTGTGTGCTGTTGGGAATATGTGTTAAAATGTTTGTCTGCATGGGAACTAAATGATGTGTAGTAATCCATTTTTTGTGTATGTGTGAATCTAAAGTATATAGTGCAACCAGTGTTGATTCTAGTGAGTTGATTATTTTTAGAAAAACTGACACATACAGTTTACAACTACTAATGGTGAGACTTGAATATTGTATATATATATATACAGGTGCATCTCAATAAATTAGAATGTCGTGAAAAAGTTCATTTATTTCAGTAATTCAACTCAAATTGTGAAACTTGTGTATTAAATAAATTCAATGCACACAGACTGAAGTAGTTTAAATCTTTGGTTCTTTTAATTGTGATGATTTTGGCTCACATTTAACAAAAACCACCAATTCACTATCTCATAAGTATTCATACCCTTATCTGGGACAGTTGAAATTTAGCTCAGGAGCATTCGTTTTGCTTGTAGATATTACTACACTTCAAGTGAAGTTAACCTGTGGCAAATTCAATTGAATGAATATGATTTGGAAAGGTACACGTCTTAATAATAGGTCTAACAGCTAATAATGCATATCAGAGCAAAAACCAAGCCCCCTGAGGTCAAAAAAACTGCCTGTAGAGCTCAGAAACAGGTTTGCGTCAAGCCACACATCTGGAGAAGAGTTCAGAAAAGCATTCTGCTTGAAGGTTCACAGAAGCATGCAATCGCTGTTACCCTTAATGGAAGAAGTTTGAAACAAACAGGACTCTTCATAGAGCTGGCCTCCTGGCCAAACTGAGCAATTGATGGAGAAGGGCTTTGGTTTGAGTAGTGACCAAGAACCTGATGGTCACTCTAGTTGAGCTCCATGATTATATTTGGAGACAGGAGAAATCTACAGAAGGACAAACATCACTGCAACACTCCACCGATCTGGGCTTTATGGCGGTATGGTCAAACTCAATCCTCTCTTCAGTGAAGACACAGTGAAGACACATGAAGCATCGTGTTTGAGGAAACCAGGCACTGCTCATCACCTGCAGAGTACCACCCCAAAAGTAAAGCCTCATGCTGTGGGGCTGTTTTTCAGCGGCGGGACTGAGGGACTCATCAGAGTAGAAGAAATGCTCAATGCACCAAAATATTGAGATAGCCTTAATGAAAACCTAGTCTAGAGCATTCAGAACCTCAGACTGGGCAGAAGGTTCACCTTCCAGCAGGACAATGACCCTAAGCACACAGCAAGAGTGGCTTATAGACCACTGTGTAAATGTCCTTGAGTGGCCCAGCCAGAGCCTGGGATTGAACCCAGTCAAGTATTTCTGGAGAAACCAGAAAATGTGTGTCCGCCCCCATCCAACCTGACAGAGCTTGAGAGGTGAAGAGATGAGGAGAAGGATGGCAGATAATTGCCAAATGCTGATGAGCAAAGCTTGTCGCATCAAACAAAAAAAGACTTGATGCTGTAAAGGTGCTTCAGCAAAATATTTAGCTATTTATTTCAGTTTTTTTTTTTTTTAATTTGAATACATTTACGAAGTTGTGACAATTCTGTTTTTGCTTTGTCAGTATGGTGTACGGAGTGTTGAAATTAAGCATAGACCATTTATCTTGTTTCAAATGTTTATTTTGTCATCATTTGCTATATCCAGCAAAGTAAACTAAAAGATTGAAGGGTGATTCTCAAAAATCTGTATTTTCTGCAAGCTTTTTTCAAGATAAATGTAGATGTCTTTCCAAAAAAGGACTTCAAAGGGACACCAAAGAACCAAATAATATAAGAAGCCCATATAAGCACATATGAAAGAAAAAAAAATCTTAATTGTATAGTATGTGTACAGTGCAACAGCAAAGAGCTTTTTTTTACATTTTAGATTAGCCAAGTTGCGATACCGAACAGGACCACATGGAGATGCCAAAAAAAACTAAACCAACCGCCTGCTGACTGTATATATCTACTACAGTACACGGATCCATTCCGTATAACTAAACACAGCAACATAAAAATGGCAAATCAAAACATTATCGTGAATGTGTGTTGAAACAACGTGAATGTATGGAAATGTCTGTGCCTGTGCATAAATACAATGTGCATCAAGAGCACTCATACACGCATTATTATAACGGACTCACGCGTGCTTACTGTACGACTCCTGTACGCCACCACATATATATATATATATATGTATATATATATATATATATATATATATATATATATATATATATATATATATCATATACATTTATCTCATATATATGTATATGATGTATGCATTGCATACACTGCCATTCAAAAGTTGGTGATCAGTAGGATTTTTAATGTTTTTTTAAAGAAGTCTCTTATGCTCATTAAAGCTGCATTTATTTGATCAAAAATACAGAAAAAACAGTAATATTGTGAAATAGTATTGCAATTTAAAATAATGGCTTTCTATTTAAATATACTTTAAAATATAATTTATTCCTTTGATGAAAAGCTGAATTTTCAGCGGCCATTACTCCAGTCTTTACTCCAATGCCACATGACCCTACAGAAATCATTTTAATTTGTTTGATGCTTTTTTTAATTTTTATTAAATTGTTTTTATAAAGGGGTGGCTTACCCACAGCGCCCCGCCTTTAACAGATCAGCTCTCTGTCAGCCTTAGATAAACGCACTGACTCAGCCGGACGTCTAGAAATATTCACCAGTCGAGTACAGATTCTTATTCATGAGGAAGAATAAGGCTGAAGGGGGCCATGGCGTGATACGCCGTCCGCTCTGTGTTACCATGACTCCCCATTTCTGCTCATCTGGCTGGACTATAAACAGCTCTGTGCTGAGGAAAGGGTGGCTGGGGTCGTGGATACAGAAGCCCGGTCCCCATGCCTGCAGCGTATGGCCGCAAAGCTCTGATGGCCAGCTGGTGGATGAATACTTCTCATTCATGTGGCAGCCGAGGGGCTAGAGGGCAATGGAGATTGCCATCATTCTGGTAGACACACACACACATTTTCCGTCTCTTTTTGTCTTTGAAAGAGTTTGCATGCATTTGATTGTATGCATATGCACAGTCACACACTGTATAGACAAAATCAAGTATACATTTGAAACTCCTTGTCGTTAAGTTTCATTATGATTGTGGTGAACTCACATGACACTGTTGGGCTGCTGTCCCAGGGCCGGTGTGAGAGAGTTTCGGGTAAGTTGATGGAACTGTCACATGCCTCCTTGGGTCAGCACTGTATTGTCCTCTTATATTTGTTAATCTTCTACATGTGCTTGCAAACCCAAATATTTGGTTTGGTGTGATTAGGCCTATATTGTTTCAAATTGTAGTTGCAGTTTAAAGCTGTCACCAAAGTTATGTATATTATATGGCTTATGTAGATGAGGTTTTGAAGAAATTGTGAGAGTGATCGTCTTTGATGTATGATTACAAATAGTTTGAAAGTGCGTATTTAATTAATGTACTGCATTTCCTACCATTGTTTTCCTAGAAGAATGTGTTTTATTTGAATTTTATTTATAGTTACATTTATATGTCCATAATTTCAATTATTATTATTTTGGTACTTTTAGTGATGTATTATAGTATGTACTTAGTAACAATGAATATGCAAGCTGAAAAAAATCAGTTGAGTAGTTGAGTAAATAATTTTATATTTCTTGTTATTGCAAATTTAAAAACTAGATTAGTATTTAAATTTAAAAAATATAAACTACAGTTCTAAAGTTTGGGGTCAGTAACATTTTTTTTTGAAAGAATAATACTTTTATTCTGCAAAAATGCATTAAATTGATCAAAATAACAGTAATTTAAATCAATTTAATGGATCCTTGATATATATTTTTTTTCAAAAAGCGCTGTTCTTTTGAACTTTGTATTCATCATAGAAAATGTGCCTGAAAAATGTTTCTGATTTCTACAAAAATATTAAGCAGCACAACTGTTTTAAACATTGATAATAATAAGAAATGTTTCTTGAGCACCAAATCAGCATATTACAATGATTTCTGAAAGGTCATGCAACGCTGAAGACTGGAGTAATGATGCTGAAAATTCAGCTTTGCCATCACAGGAATGAAATGCATTTTAAATTAAAATAGAACAGTTATTTTAAATTATAACACTATTTCACAATATTACAATTTTACTGTATTTTTGATTTAAACAAATTTTTAGATTTAAGAAAGTGACATTTCAAAAACATTAAAGACTTTTATAGACCCAAAACATTTGAACAGTAGTCTATAATTCATGTTTATTATTTTATATTTATAATAAAAATGTAAATGTTATTTCTAGCTTATGTGACAATACGTTGCAAAAAATGAATGTATTTTTTGGCAGGGCAAGTGAATATCTGAACTATGGACCCGACATCAGACAAATCCTTACTGTTCAGCTCTGGCTTTTACTTCTCACACATGCACAAACACAAAATACTTAGATCTGGTTATGGAACGTAGTAGGGCTGGGTTTTGACACAAATTTCACGATTCGATTCGATTCTCATTCACAAGCTTTCGATTCGATTACCTAGGGCTGGACAATAATTCAATATCAATATGTATCGCGATATAATTTTTTTCAATAACGGTGATATGATTTTTAAACACATTTCCGATATTTCTATATACATTACCAGTTTCCCATACATTGATTTATTTGTGCCATTTGACTTCGTTGAATAAACATGAGCACTGCACGTTTCAAAATCATAACACGGCGCGGGTGTTTTATATGAATGTATCTCTGAAGGGAATTGACTGTCTTCAGAAAAGTTTCGATGGCATTTTCATTTGATCTGATAAAGTAGCATTCATGAGCGGAGCTGCTTTGATTACAGCCATTACTGGAGAAACCGCTAGTTTTATCACTCTAAAAGCGCCTCCTGCTGGCAGAGAATGAGTTTGCATTTTAAATAAGCCCGTCTCCAGCAACATTTCCAGTTTTTGTTGTTGTTCAATTTTTTTGTTTTCTGAAGCGACTCGGAGCACTTTTCATGCCCTTTTTTCTGGCTGAAGCACATTTGTTTCAATCTATAAGAATAATCAGCCTACACTACCAGTCAAAAGTTTTTGAACAGTAAGATTTTTAATGTTTTTTTTTTGTTTTTTTTTTATAATTCTCTTCTGCTCACCAAGGCTGCATTTATTTGATCCAAAGTACAGCAAAAACAGTAAAATGTTGAAATATTTTTACTATTTAAAATTGCTTTCTATTTGAATAGATTTTAAAATGTAATTTATTCCTGTGGTCATACATAGGTAAATTTTCAGCATCATTACTCCAGTCTTCAGTGTCACATGATCCTTCAGAAATCATT
>NW_015548309.1:805123-805414 GCF_001515605.1 Sinocyclocheilus anshuiensis | reverse complement strand
TTTTTCTGGCTGAAGCACATTTGTTTCAATCTATAAGAATAATCAGCCTACACTACCAGTCAAAAGTTTTTGAACAGTAAGATTTTTAATGTTTTTTTTTTGTTTTTTTTTTATAATTCTCTTCTGCTCACCAAGGCTGCATTTATTTGATCCAAAGTACAGCAAAAACTTGAAATATTTGAAATATTTTTACTATTTAAAATTGCTTTCTATTTGAATAGATTTTAAAATGTAATTTATCATACATAGGAAAGCCAACTTACTGAAATCCTATTTAAACTTCTTCTTCTC
>NW_015548309.1:804895-805069 GCF_001515605.1 Sinocyclocheilus anshuiensis | reverse complement strand
TCAGGGTTCTTTGATGAATAGAAAGATCCAAAGATCAGCATTTATCTGAAATAAAAAGCTTTTGTAACATTATACACTATTCCATTCAGTATAATTTTTTTTTGTTTTTTGGGAAAGAAATTATAGAAATTAATACTTTTATTTAGCAAGGATGCTTAAAATTTGTGATGATAA
>NW_015548309.1:798047-804717 GCF_001515605.1 Sinocyclocheilus anshuiensis | reverse complement strand
CATGCCAAATTTTCTCAAGGAAAAAAAAATCTCTCAACTAATGCTGTAAAATATACATGAGAGTCAGTTGGTATACATTACTATAATATTGAAGGTTAAAATTAATTAAGATTTTACAATAATAAAGTTACAGTTACATAATAATATTTCTACTTCGATTCGTTTTTTTGAAATATAAACATAATGGTGGCTGTCATAAAAACTTGATGGATTTATTCAAACATAAATTAAACCTTGAAGAACAGTAAAATTTATAATGAATATGTTATTTGGTGCATATATTTAGCAAAATGCCCCTCTCTACAGTTTATTTTTCTATCTGACTAATGAGTTTATGGTCACCGAATATGTTTTTTCTGAGGTAAATGTGACATTACGTGACATATTGTTTACAAGCCATTATATTGACGTCTTTGTGCAGCTGAAACACTGATTGAGGGATTACTTGAGACAGGTTACGGATTGTAAGTTGTACTCTTTCTTTTAACTTACCTTCGGATGTTTAGTCATGTTTATTTTGTGCTGAAACTGGTATTAATGTTGAGAAGAGGATCAGTTCACGTGCACCTCGCGCTGCTGCGTGAATCGATTCTTGGGATTTAAGAATCGATATTGTTCCGTAAAAATGAGAATCGATTAATATCGAGATATCTATATTTTCTACCCAGCCCTAGAACGTAGTAAGCAGTGACTGATTAATAGCTGTATTATAGCTGTTGTATGCTTCATATCCAGAGGTCTTGTTGGTCAATGCACAGTCTCTTCTGGAGGGACACGGGTCAGGGCGGGAAGGGGGACAGAGCTCTCTGTGGCTGCAAACCTTTCATGGTCTTCCCTGGTATTTTGGGAATGCGGCCCTCTCCCCTCCCAACCCCCTCGGGTGGAGACTGAAGATCTTGTTCTCCACATGCCTATAGGGTTTGCAGGAAGTAATTCTTCTAAATCCTCTATTTTTTTGCATTGCTGACCCACCAGATTATATTCAGGGGTCTTTGACATTGTGGCTGTTGGGATTCAGACATGGAGGAGTGAATTATAGTCTGGTGTCCCACTCTTTCTGTCTTAATCTTGGTTTCAGCTGCAGCCCACCATGACCTGATTGATAGAGTGTGGTGAAGTTGATTGGTCCATATAATAATAATAATACATGCAGAATTATTAATTTTAGTTTATTTAATCTAAAGGGATAGTTCACCCAAAAATGAAAATTACCGCATGATTTACCCACCCTCAAGCCATCCTAGGTTTATATGACTTTCAGATGAATACAATCAGAGTTATACTGAAAAATGTCCCGGCTCTTGCAATCTTTATAATGGCAGTGAATGGTGGTTGAGATTTTGAAGCAAAATAAAGTGCATCCATCCATCATAAAAAGTGCTCCACTTGAGGGTGAGTAAATCATGCGGTAATTTTCATTTTTGGGTGAACTATCCCTTTAAGCATTTTTCTTTTGTATGTTTGATTTTATGAAAGTTAGACTATCATTTTTGCAATTCTTTTTAAAGGTTTTTATTTTTTTGCCTGCCAAAGTCAGTTACTCCAAAGCTGTCATTTGGCGGTTGGCCAGATTTTGAGTCAGTTGTTATTATTTTGCCATTATTACACATTTTCTGAGTCATCTAACATAGATATGAATCATTTATACAGCAGGAGAGGCAGTAATCTTGAGTGTTGGGTTAAAAGCACGAGAAGCTCTAAGCCTCACATATAGAGGCAATGACAAAACAACCTTGCAAATCCAATGTCAAGCAAAAAATTAAAAGGTTAGGTAAGACTTTGATAATGTTTTATCTGTGATGTTTTTATCAATATCATGTTTGACCTGCTGTCAAATGCCACGGAAAATAATTTCAATTTAGTTGAAAACATGTTAGGCACTTACAGTGGAAGTATGGGGCAAGACATTTCAAGCTACGTGGTCAAAATTGTGGAAAACTTTGCATAACTAATGCTGTCACTAGTCTCAAGTTAACATGTATAATGTTTTGTGGCTGTACTTTGTGTATTATGCAATATCGGGGTGGGCAGTGTGACCAAAATTCTGTTTTACGGTATGATTGATTTTATTTCAGGGTAACTATATATTTCACAATATAGTTATTTATATATGTAGTTATTCTGAAAATCGACAAAAAGGGCTTCATATAATTAATAAACTCAAATACTTTAGAAATGAAAAGTACTTCACCTTGTTAGATTTTACTTTTTCTTTTATTTGGTAAATTATTTATTTAGTAAAAACACACTTAACTTTTATATTAACTGCCACCAGCTGACTGATATTAAATGCAACTTGTAGGTGCAGTTAAACTTTAAATAAGGTGTTTCTGAATTATTTTTTAAATTTCATGTTATTTTTTTACTTCAGTCAGTTTATATCTAAATATTTTATATTGAAATATTCTATTCATAATAAATACTGTATATGTTGACCATGCCCATTTTTTTTACATTCCGTATACACGGAATTAAAAAAAATCTGTTACGGTTGACATTTTATACCACGGTAATGATATATACTGCCATACCGCCCAGCTCTAATGCAGTACCTTGACCCATAGACTTCTATTGTAAGTGCAATTTTTCTTTTTTACAAACTGACTGGCAAGTTACAATTATTTATTTACAATTATTTCCTGTGCTAATCGACAGCATGCCACCGATGCTTTCTCACAGAATGTTTGCTGTGGGAGGATAGTGAACTAATGATTTTTTTTGTGTTTGTCAGATAGACCTCAAACGTCTACGCCATGCTGCTGATGCTTTTTGTCCTAGTTCGTCTTCTGTGTGTATTTTCCCTGAATACCCAGTGCTCATAATCTGTTTACTCTATCTAAACACCGGTCCCAGCCTCACGTCTGTTGGCTAACTCTCTCCTAGCCGTGGCGGAGGGGAACTGACGAACCCTGATGCTAATTTCACTACTACTTCCCATATGATTTCCAAACCTTGTCGGAAGGCTTGGAATTTCTGCTGAGGTGGAATGCCTAACCAATGACGCCAGCGTTATGTAAGCAAAAGGAGTCCCAAGTGCACTCTTTTAGTTTGCTTTTTGCATTTCGTGCAGGATATTTGTCACAGGCTGAGCTTTAGTCCTTTGCAATGTTTAATTATTGATACAACTAGGTGTACAAGGTACCTAAAGCGTACTTGCTTATCTCTTAGATGATGTTCGGCGGAGGTTAGTTAAATATATTAAAGTGTGTGAGAGAGAAGGGGTGTCTGTGTTTATCTAGTGTCATGAAGAGATAAGTTCAGAAAACGTGTGCGTATCCTTGTTAGCATTTTGACTGTTTAAAATATTTTATTCAAATTGTAATTATCCATTATTTTGACCAATCAGCCATTGTTGCAAAGTAAATTTAGAATATTTAATGCAATAAAATAAGATAAAATACAGTAAAAACCTTGTTAGAAATAATTGAAGGTTTGTTTTCCCACACTATATTAAAAAAAAAACCACATTATATTTAGCATATAATATTTGTTGTAAAACTTGTGCATATCCTTGTTGGGACTTGGCAAAAAAAACATATGCAATATTTGTTAGCATTTTGTCAATATTTAAAGTATTTTCTTATTTAAGTGTTATTTTATTTTTTATCCATTATTTTGACCAATCATTGTTGCGAAGTAAATTTAGAAAATTCAATGCAGTTTAATAAGGTAAAATACAGTAAAAACCTTAAAAATAATTAAAAAAATTAAATTTAATTATTATAATTATGTCTGCATTTGTGATTGGAGAAATCAACAAGCGCTACTCTACACTGCTCAAAACTCACGTTTGAATCGTCAGTGGCAAATTCTTTAAATATGAAAACGTACTTACAGGCTGTGAGTCAGAACAGCTGGCATTGTAGTCTACTCTCCCAGGATCAGGAAACAGTCCTCCATAAAATGCGTTGTACACACAGAAATATTTGGTTTGAACTGTTCTGGAACAGTGTTGTAAATACAACTTAACCACTGATTTCTAGTTGTGTCCCCTTTTGGAAGGCCAAACAAAGTATTTTCGCTTTCGCAACGAAACACACACCGTCTTCACGACATGGTGGCGGCAGCAACAATACTACAGCAAGAATAAACGTTACGCCTTCTTTCTTTGCGTGAACATTTGGGCAAGTTATGAAAATCTTCCCACACAGTGACGTAGACATGTGGGGGCGTCTTTAAACAAGGCGTTTTAGGAGGGCGTGGATGAGTCTTAACTTTTATAAAGAATATCTCTTTGGGTTTGAGACTTTAGTCTTTGCAACTTTAGGGATCTTATCTATTCACGAACAGTTTGTAACACTCCAAAGAGAAAGGAAAACTTGAAATCGCATCATATGACCCCTTTAACACTGTTGTCACAATTGTCTGTCACATGAGAGTGAGGGTGGCAGGGTGGAAGCTAGTGTACTGATTAGGGCTGTCAAAATGGCTGAAAAACTAAATTCGAATTTTGTACTTAAATATTATCAATATTCTAATTATATTCTAATTTAAAAGGCATAATTTCAGTTAGGGGGAAAAAGCTTTTGGCTTCTGTCCTGAGGCCACAAGAGGGCGCATCGAACAAAATATGCACGTTTCTTCAAAGCATAATAAAATAACACAACTATCTTTGAAAAAAGTGCATAATGTTTAAAATAATGTTTATAAATCTTATATAATTAAAGTTGCTTAAACAATTAGAAACAAAACAGAATCATGCATGCATGTATAGTTTAATACAAAGGACCGAAAACCAATCACAAAGAGTACTTTCTTCATTTAAAAACTTGAGATGCAATAGGATGGGGAAAAACCACCATAAAGTCTTGAGACATGTTTTTAAAAAGTTGAACTTACATTAATTTTCCATGGCTTTCTAAGCATGCGGCTCTCTTGTGCGAGACGCGAGTGCAACACTGATAGATGTCCTTCTAGAAAATGTGATAAATATGCGTTCTGTGTGAATGATTTGGTTTTGGTTTTGACGTAAACAACATCATCTCCGCATTGATGTTCTTTTTTCCCACAATATTTTGAATGAACAACGCAGCAGCGAATTTAAAATAAAAATCCACATTCGAATGCAAAAACGTTGCATTCGAATGTGGATTTTTATTTTAAATTCAGCGAATATTCGAAATTCTAATTTTTTTTCACAGCCCTACTACTGATGTGGCATTTAGGAAACTTAATGGCCAAATAAAAAGCTCATTAAAATCATTGCAATGTTTCTCACCCAGCCTTAATCCTTGTTAACGCAGCGGTTAATGCCTCTGTGTCAGTGTGTGTTAGAGTGTTAATCTGTAATCTAAATAAAACTTGATTTATGTCTCATGCTGTGACATTAATTTGAAGCCCATAAGCTCTTTAAGAGTTTTTGGAAAGACCAGTACTTGTCCATTGAAAACCAAAGTGCCTGACTTAAAATATCAAAACCGCAGATCTTTGCATAGAACTCAGACACGAGGTGCACCACGGTTTAACACGTCGCTGACATCATTGTCGCTGAGAAAACAAACCTAAAATGTTGTGGTTCATAAAACTGTGCTGTTTTTTTTCCCCCCAATTTGAACAACACTAAAACCCACGTTGTATTTCTAGAAGTAATGAGGTGTTGTTTTTTTTGTTAAAAACTACTGCTCTCTCTAAAAAAAAAAAGTGTGTAAATTGTCTTGAGCCCTCGAGTATTTCCTCTATTGAAAAAGCAGCCAGGGCTGAATGCGTTTGTGGGACGGGTGGTTGCTGGTGTGCAGGAAGGATATGAGTTTATTGAAGAGCTTTTCTGCACAGAAAGAAAAGAAAACTGCACTCACGGTATCCCCGAGCAACAGCAGATTTTGGCAGATGCAATTCTCTCAGTGCAAGTCCACCCTGAATGACCAACGCCAAAGAGTTTGGGTCTGAATTAGTACAGGGTGCATTGAGCCATTTTCTCACTAGCCATTAATCTTATATTGCAAATAGAATTTGTGTTTATTAAGGATGCAAAATTATAAATCTGACTCATATCAACAAGCTGATAATTATTATAGTATTTTTGTTTTGGCTGATTACTAGAATTAAACTTCTGTAATATTTTGTCTAAATAAATCAAACAAGTATTATTGTTTAACAGTGTTATTTTTTTAATAAACTTGACTTGATCTGACGTTCACCTAAACTAAATATAAAATGCTGAAAAAATATTAAACGGTGCAACCATTTTCAACATTGACAATAGGGCTGCACGATATATCGAAATTATCGAAATATCGCAAATGTAAATATCGCAATATGCATATCGCAAGGATGTGCGATATCTGAATGATTTTAATAATAGGCTACTTAAATCAAAACGTTGCAAAAGGTCAAAGTTTTAGTTCGACGCATATAGCAGAGAATTGCTTGATGTTAAAAAGAGTTAAGTGCAATAAATTGCAGAAAACAACTCTTTGCCGTCTCGTCTTGCTGTCTGACTCACACCTGAAGCACGCGCACAAGCCGCATCTCGCGCAGCGTCTCTTCAGTTCTGTCACACACGTGCAAAGCGCGCGCACACACACAGACACGTTTCAGACCGAGTTGATTCGTCTTTCGCATCTCCTCCTCATGTTTGAACAGACACATACACACAGAATTATGTCAATAGTACCCGTCTCGACGATCATTCTCGTAAACGCAGTCGGTTATGTTTTAAATGAATGTAAAC
>NW_015548309.1:792619-797738 GCF_001515605.1 Sinocyclocheilus anshuiensis | reverse complement strand
TCCGTAAGTTTTGCCTCTTTGTTGCCATCTCTGTTTGAAAACATGGAATTGCAGCTGTGTGCGGAATTATGTAGCTTGTGTGGGTTGTGAGTCGGCACGGCTCCAGCTTGGATGAATCTAATGTTCTGAAGAGTATGTGTGGCAGTCAGTCACGCACCGGTGTGGATATTTACTGTACATTATTCTAGCTGCTGTGAGAAAAGGCTATAAACGATTCACCACCTGCAGGTTCCTCACATGCGATAGCCTAGTAGCCGGGACAACTTCTTTATGGTTACAGACGTGACGTAATGACGCAGTGCCATGCTTGCATTTCCCACGAAAACCTACCCGTACCACTCAAATGAGAAAACATTATTATAAGCTAACCGTTGTGAATCGGGCTAAAGCAAGGCGATAGTTTTGAACACTGGCTGGTTATGTACTTGCTCAAATATTGATTTCGTATCATTTTTAACCAAAAAAGTTACGGACTGCAGCTTTAAATTGTCATAATATTTCACAATATTTCCTGTATTATTATCAAATACACGTGGATGATGCATGTAATTATATAATTAAATGCATTGCAATTCAAATGTCATGTTTGACAGGCTAGACTGCTTAAAACTCATATCCATCATTGAAGCTTTTAGGGGTGTTTTGATACAATCATGTAAAGGTATGTATTGATATACAACGCATACTTCAGGCTCTTAATTTATTTGTATAAATCAGTATTTTAATCATATGTTCAGTCTCCGTTTATTATTTACATGTAGTTTTCTTTCCATTTTTTTATCACACCCATAATTTATTTTTGGGTCACGGCCCAACAGTTGAGAACCATTGCTATAGATGGTGGTTGACAACTTCCTGTGTCTGCCCAGCTAGCCAGTGCTGTACTGCCTGACACGCTTAACTGTGGCCTTTCAGGTCCTGGCAGCCATGGCGACAAGCTGTTTTGACAACGTGGGGTGCGGGCCATAGGAGCAGGCTGCGGTTTTCTGGTCTTGACACGCTGCCAAGCTTTTCTTTAGAATCCACTTCAAGCTTCTAAAGAAACAGGTTTTAAGACTAGACTGTAGTTCAGTCGAGAAAGATTAGCAGGTTGCGACGACACATTCTTTGCACGATTGAGAACTGTTATAATACGATTCAGTCTGTTCTCTTTGCAAGCCAACATACTTGTTTGTTTTTTTTTGCCACCCCACCCACATGCGCCAACAGACAGTCGCAACCTCGCGGCATGTCTGTCTCTTACACAAGCATGATAGTGAATTCCTGTGGTGCACAGGCGCAGTTGCTTCAGAATGCATTCTCTGCATATTAAGGAAGTCTGTATTACTTATGGCCTGACCACGTAGTTTAGTCGTCATCTCTGTGATTGATACATGAATGCCACATTGTTGGCATCCATGCATTAGTTTCCTCATTGAGCTTTGTTTGATGGGATCTTGTGATTTCTGTCCCGCAGTGACTGCTGCAGTCGGTCACCTGCCTTCGGTTTCACTTCACCTGCTTCAGACTGACTAGCAGGGCGTTGTGACTGTCTCGTGGTGTCTCTCTCAGATCCTTCATGAAGGAGAGAGTAAATTTCCCTATTAATAACCAGACATTCTAGTGAGTCATAGTAGAGCCAGATAAAGCAGAAGTGGCTTGAAATATGATCATTCAGGATGTAGGGAGGCCGTGTCAAACCTTAACGCCATTTAACAGAACTGATGGGTAAGGAATATCAATTAAGCTGAAGTTGAGTCTTTGGTTTGTATTAAAGGAATAGTTGGAACAAAAATAAAAATTCTGTCATTATTTGTCAAATCAAACTCGTAGGATTTTCATTCCTTTATTTGCATTTGACACATAACATGTCTTGTAACCATTGTCGACTTGCAAAATGTGTACATATTCAAATTGCATAAATGTGATTTGAGAACTTTGTAGTTGTGTGCCAGGGTCAGTTTACATAGTTCAGACCCATTTATTTGTTTGAACTCTCACCTATAAACAGATTTTAGTGGATTATTTAAGTTAGTTAGAGGCCTCATTAAATGGGTGGTATAGGGGTAAAAGGTCAGGGCTGGTTCGATTCCTGCAAGCGAGAGCCCCTGAGTGTGGCACTTAACCCCAAGTTGCTTTGGGGGATTGTCCCTGTAATAAGTTCACAGTGCTCTTCTGTGGTGATAAATAAAAAACCAAAGCAGATTTAGCTTTTGATTCACATACACCTGATCATTACCTTCTATCTGAACAAGCAGGCCTTGTCCGGGAAAGATTGATTGAAGTTTCATATGTCCAGATTCGTCTTGTGGGATTATCCAAGCGCATTCCCCATGTCCATGTACCGTATGACCCCATTCAAGAACCAAAATCTCAGGTGCAAGGTTTTGGTATTCTGGTCCCGCAAACAAGGTGGATTGCATTGGTAGATCATTGAGAAACCTTCACAGCTTATGTGGCCTCCATAAAATCCCACTGACCCCATTTTTCTTTGTTGGATTTTAGAAGGTTCTTAGACTCCAACTGACGGAGGGTTTGTCCTTAACTCGCTTGTTTTGATTCCAAGCGTTTTGTTTTGTCCCTAGAGTCCAGAAATGAGGTCAGAATTCTCCTCTGATTTGTCCAAAGTAGGGCTGCACGATAAATCGCATGCGATATTTAACGCGCATCTAACTCGCAAAAAATTGCGCGAATATGAACGTGGTTTTGCGCAACTCGTCAGTGAACAACGGCTCTGTGTAGTTAATGCTGCTCAATGTGAAAGCCCGCAGGTGATGGAGATTTACCGCTGATTACAGAAACGGCTTTCTGACAAGATGCGCATTAAATATCGCATGCGATTTATCGTGCAGCCCTAGTCCAAAGCCTTGCGTGCAACATTCCTACTTTTGCATTTTGGCTTTAAATGTCTTAAATGCATGTGTATGTGTTGATAACTTCTGTTTAGACCTTTCACAATGTTCCCCTTGGGAGAATTCTTGCCTCGTTTGCTGACTCAGCTGTTATCTGGGAGCACTGGAGTTCTGGAATCGGAATGTCACGGAATGCTGGAATCTGCATGAGTGAATTAGTGTTTGGAGTAGGCCTACATTCTAGTGAGTCATAGTAGAGCCAGATAAAGCAGAAGTGGCTTGAAATATGATCATTCAGGATGTAGGGAGGCCGTGTCAAACCTTAACGCCATTTAACAGAACTGATGGGTAAGGAATATCAATTAAGCTGAAGTTGAGTCTTTGGTTTGTATTAAAGGAATAGTTGGAACAAAAATAAAAATTCTGTCATTATTTGTCAAATCAAACTCGTAGGATTTTCATTCCTTTATTTGCATTTGACACATAACATGTCTTGTAACCATTGTCGACTTGCAAAATGTGTACATATTCAAATTGCATAAATGTGATTTGAGAACTTTGTAGTTGTGTGCCAGGGTCAGTTTACATAGTTCAGACCCATTTATTTGTTTGAACTCTCACCTATAAACAGATTTTAGTGGATTATTTAAGTTAGTTAGAGGCCTCATTAAATGGGTGGTATAGGGGTAAAAGGTCAGGGCTGGTTCGATTCCTGCAAGCGAGAGCCCCTGAGTGTGGCACTTAACCCCAAGTTGCTTTGGGGGATTGTCCCTGTAATAAGTTCACAGTGCTCTTCTGTGGTGATAAATAAAAAACCAAAGCAGATTTAGCTTTTGATTCACATACACCTGATCATTACCTTCTATCTGAACAAGCAGGCCTTGTCCGGGAAAGATTGATTGAAGTTTCATATGTCCAGATTCGTCTTGTGGGATTATCCAAGCGCATTCCCCATGTCCATGTACCGTATGACCCCATTCAAGAACCAAAATCTCAGGTGCAAGGTTTTGGTATTCTGGTCCCGCAAACAAGGTGGATTGCATTGGTAGATCATTGAGAAACCTTCACAGCTTATGTGGCCTCCATAAAATCCCACTGACCCCATTTTTCTTTGTTGGATTTTAGAAGGTTCTTAGACTCCAACTGACGGAGGGTTTGTCCTTAACTCGCTTGTTTTGATTCCAAGCGTTTTGTTTTGTCCCTAGAGTCCAGAAATGAGGTCAGAATTCTCCTCTGATTTGTCCAAAGTAGGGCTGCACGATAAATCGCATGCGATATTTAACGCGCATCTAACTCGCAAAAAATTGCGCGAATATGAACGTGGTTTTGCGCAACTCGTCAGTGAACAACGGCTCTGTGTAGTTAATGCTGCTCAATGTGAAAGCCCGCAGGTGATGGAGATTTACCGCTGATTACAGAAACGGCTTTCTGACAAGATGCGCATTAAATATCGCATGCGATTTATCGTGCAGCCCTAGTCCAAAGCCTTGCGTGCAACATTCCTACTTTTGCATTTTGGCTTTAAATGTCTTAAATGCATGTGTATGTGTTGATAACTTCTGTTTAGACCTTTCACAATGTTCCCCTTGGGAGAATTCTTGCCTCGTTTGCTGACTCAGCTGTTATCTGGGAGCACTGGAGTTCTGGAATCGGAATGTCACGGAATGCTGGAATCTGCATGAGTGAATTAGTGTTTGGAGTAGGCCTGGGCGATAAAACGGTATCGATATTTATCGACGGTATACCTTCTTCAATAACGGTATAACGTTTTTCGATATAGTGCACGATATAGGCACGTGCTATGAGTGACGCAGACAGCACATACATACAAAACACACAAACACGGACATGAGTGCTGTACCTGCCTGTGATGAGGACATTGTGAATATAAAAATGAATATTAGTCGAATTTAAAATAAACACTTGCATTTGAATGCAAAAATAGTACAATCAAATGTTAGGTGTGCATCAGGGAGCGTCATCAGTGGAGCACGAGATGCGGTGATGATGATGTAAGTGACGTTGTTGCATTTTAATGTTTTGTTAGTCTAGCCCACGAGATGCACCGCTGCTGCGTTATGCATTCAAAATATTATAGAAATATAGAAGCTCAATGCGGAGAAGATTAGTGATTAGATTAGGTTAAAACCGAAACCAAGCCATTCACACAGAACGCATATTCAGCACATTTTTTTAGATGGACAAACATGACTGCTGCACTCGCGTCTCACACAAGAGATGTAGCCACGCAAAGTTAAAACAGTTTAAACTTTTAGAAAACACGTCAC
>NW_015548309.1:775163-792124 GCF_001515605.1 Sinocyclocheilus anshuiensis | reverse complement strand
TGTTTATTTTATTAAAATCTTAAATGTTCGCCGGTTCCCGCCTCCTTCTTCCCGTGACTACGAACGTTGTTGCATTCCCACGGCTCTCGGCCCCGCCCCTCTCGTCACAATGAATATTACCTGAAGTTGGTGCATTTCTTCCGCACTGGCAGTCTTAATCTTTATCTTTTTCTCTGGAGACAAAAAACTCCAGGCCGGTGCCATACTGCGTCTCATGTTTTTAAATGCAGTCTGTGTGAATGGCGCTTCGGCTCTTTGGATTAAGCAATGCATAAATACATTATGGTGTTTTGTTCATAATTGTTTATGCAATTTGCGAAATTATATTTGATTTATATGAGTTAATGTAGACGTAATGCACGTTTTTTTTATAGACTTATTTAACTATTTAACTATATAACATTTTTTATCTATATCGCCCAGCCCTAGTTTGGAGAACACTGTGCCTGTTTGTGCTCGGACGTCTCTTTTTCTCCTTCACTCATCTAGTCATTTTCACTCTCATTCTAAGATCATGAAAAAGTAGGAGGGGTGGAAACGAAAGCGAGTTTTAGATTTCTACACGTTGGAGGCCTCAGAAATCAGTTTGATGTTGGCACGCTGATTCTGGCTCAGATTCGTTTGTTGGCCGCTTGTCTTGATTTTTTTCTTCTTTTTTTGCAAGGGAAAATGAAACTAATCCTGACTCTATGCTCTTACTCTGCAGAGATAACATGTCAGATTCACTAAATGGGGGTCGAGGGTAGAGTGACCGCCTGGGGGCCTTGGCAGCGGGCCAGAACTGTATATGTATGTGACGAGAGGGGCGGGGCCGAGAGCCGTGGGAACGGAGCGAGGCCGGTGGAGGAAATGCTAATGCGCGACACCTGCGCCACTCACCGGTCTCGAGTCCCACGGAGGAGCTCCGGAAGGATACGTCCGCGAGGGGCTGCCGCTTTACTTTCATTTTGTGTTTGTTTATTTTATTAAAATCTTAAATGTTCGCCGGTTCCCGCCTCCTTCTTCCCGTGACTACGAACGTTGTTGCATTCCCACGGCTCTCGGCCCCGCCCCTCTCGTCACAATGAATATTACCTGAAGTTGGTGCATTTCTTCCGCACTGGCAGTCTTAATCTTTATCTTTTTCTCTGGAGACAAAAAACTCCAGGCCGGTGCCATCTAGTGTTGGGCGATATGCTCAATTTTCATATTGTCCTATCGTCAGCCTGTGAGATCGCCAATACATGATATTATCGTGCTAATTTATGTAATTATTTACTTAGTTTCATTGCGAGAAACTGAACCATCTCCAGCTTAAGGCTAAAAGCAGCCTAATGTTTTTAATATGACTGAATTTGTATTTAACATGATAACAAATGAATAGAAACATTGTAAGTTACTAATTATAATGCTTACATTTCCTGTTATTCAAAAAGCAGCTACAGAAAACGAGCAAAGAACATTACATTACCAAAGAACATCATCACAAGCTCAGTCTAGCGCGAGTTTATGCGCTTTAAAAACACTCCCATTAAACTCAGTGAATCTACACTATATAATGAATAAATCTCTTATACTTACATCGCATGCACATCTGCACTTTGTTGTTTATAATGAGAGAATTCGCGAGTCAGAATTCAGTCAGCGCACGCTGAACAACAGAACTCCACTGTTTCAGTGATGACTCATCTGAACGCCTCTGATTGGCCATTGCATTCATAAGCTCAGCATTATCGTGTGCGATTGGTTAGAACGCGCAATACTGTAAAAACGTGGAAAAAGAAATATAATGCAACAAATAAGCCTTAATACTAATTAGCTAGTATTACTAGCCTGATAATAATAATAATAATCGTCTTGCTATCGTCAAAGGCATCAGCTACAGGCGATATCTCTGTCTATCGTTGATACACGATACTATCGTCTATCGGCACAACCCTAGTGCAATCCAAAGATCATTTTCACAACAGGCTAATTTTGGCAGCGTACAGTGTTGTAAATAGGATCCATCAATAGGATACATGCCTGTGTTTTGAACCCGCTCCAGATTGCCTCCAGGTATTATTTTGCCTATTATCCAGTAGAATTGCACCTAGAGTCTTTCCTTTTTAAACTGTACCAAAAAGGGCTTTCACCACCCAGTTGGTCTAGATTGTGAGGAAATAACTGAATGTTCTTGGAAAACCTAAATCAGGTAATTTATCATTATTATTATTATTTTTTTTTTTTTTACATTTTATTTAGTATTTTATTTATTAATTAATTTGTTTTAATAAATAGTGTTTTTTCTATTATTAATTTTATTTTAAATAATGTATTATTATTTTATCCATATTTATATTTTATTTTTCCATAATTTCATGGAAAGTTAGTCGAAATTAATACAAAGTAATGGAAATTAAAATTAAAGTTCTGTATTCAGCATTCTGTTTTAGGATTTCTTTAGCTGGAAATGGCCTTTTGTTTTGTCTGTAAAATGATAATTCATTGAAAAATGCAAGGAATTCATTGGTCAGAATGTATAGTTTTTTTTTTTTTTAATAATATTATTAATATGAATAAAATTACTACTATTCACTTGTCCCGTGAAGTCATCTGCATCAGTGTTTGAGTTTTTGTTGATATTTGTTGTCTAACTTTCAATGGCTAATAGCTTGGCTTCTTTGTTTAGGGAGAGGTTTTATTCCAACTCCAGACTTGTTTGATGACACCCAGGCTGCACGTACCAACCTTTATTTCATTTCCCACAATGCTTCATTTATTTATGGCTCACCTGGATCGCTCTCGAGTAAACATGACACTCTTCATGAGCCCGAGCTGATGTAAGGAGGAAGGTGTGGCCATTCACACCTCCATGTATTTTAACCCCATCAGCCATGTGCACCACATCACTCACCTATAGTGAGACTTTTTATACGTGCAAACTTGCACACACGTGAGGGGTTGGGGGAAATCCAGTTTCTGAAAATGTTTTTTTTTTTCCCAGAAACAGAATTATTTTTTTTTTGGTCTCTGATTTTGTGTGTATGAGTTTTTAAATTTTACTTACTTACTTACATATTTATTTATTTATATTTATTTATTTTAAAAAAAAATTCCATTCCAGTTACAGAACAGATGAGAGTGATGCATTCAGGTTTTATAAAAGAAAATGAAACCCAATAAAATTATTAATTTAAATTAAAAGTGTTATTACAATAAATAATAATAATGATAATATTTAATAATTCTGAAATAATAATTATCTAATAATTATGTATTATTATTTTATATATTATTATATTATATTATAAATATTATTATTATTATTAATGTTAAAAATAATCTTCACAAAGAAAGTTTGAGAAATTATTCTAATAATAAAAAAATAATAATTATTATTAATTTTAAAATATTTTTCACAAAGAAGGTGTGAGAAATTGATCATTTTACATTTTATTTCATTTTGTAACTTATGCTTTTTATTTAAATTTTTAAAGTATTATTTTATTATTATATTTTCCACTCTTTCATGGGAAATTAATGGAAATAAATTTTTTACAGAATTTTAAGCAGTCATGAAAATTTAAAATTTGGGTCAAAGAATGGAAAATTCCACGTTTAGTTCTAGTTTTTCAGAAAATTGTTCAGATAAGTGAGCCGTGACCAAAGCGTAGGACCCTAGGCTTAAATAAAGTGTGCATTTTTAAACTTTGACCTTTGTCCTTTACTCAAAAGGAGGGCTTTTCTTGGATAAGGCTTGGGTTTGACACCTAAAGTCTTGTCCTGCTGGTCATCGTGCCGTCAGCAGCACAGGGAAACTCATTTATTCTGGGTAAAGAGGGACAGCTATCTAAATGACCTCGGGCTCAAATCCCATGATTCCTCTGTGCAATAAGAGCACTCACTAACTGACACAAACCATCCCTGTGTTCAATCTCACAACGCTTGCTGTTTAACAGACCTTCTACTGTAGCTCAGTCAGTCGTGTGTGTGTGTATGCGGTTGTGCACATTATCTGATAAGATGTTCAAAGAGGCAGATGAATTCCTGAATGATGGTCTTTTGGAGTGCTGTCAGCGCTGTACATTGGAGCATCCAGCCCTGCAAGATGATTTAATTTGTGTGCGCGCTTATGATTTGTGTGTTGGGTCTTGGGAGACGTCCCAGTCTTTGTTTGTTTTATGTATGGTTTTGTTTAGCTGATGAAAGCCCAGGCAGGTGCTGTTCTTTCTCTCCTCTCCTGTTCTCAACATTCTCAACTCTCACTTACACTGTATTAGCCTGCTTCATACTTCAAAACGCTGAAATGTTTTGTTTATTTTGTCATATTTGCTGATTTTTGTTTTGTTTTTATATAATATATTGTTTTTTTCTTGTTTTATTTTTATTTTAAGTTTTGTTTTCAGCCTCAGATTCAAACACTGAGATGTTTTGTTTAGTGTTTTTTATTTCTTGTTTTGTTTGTTTTACTTTATATTTTATTTTACTTTTATATGTTTTATATTTTATTTTGTTTTTTTTGTTGGTTTCTCTTTAGCTTTTTCATGTTTTATTTTTAATTGTATTTTTATTGTTATTTATTATTTATTTTATTACTTCATACAGCTTCAAATTGAAAAGTTTTGTTGTTTGTTTTATTTTATTTTAAACTATATTTTCAGTTTTATTTGTTTCACTTTTTTAGTTTTATTTTTGTTTGTTTTTTGTTTTTTTTTGTTGTCTGCTTTATCATATTTGCATTTTATTTTAAATAATTTCAAAGGCATTTTAATGTAAGGTTATGAAAGTAGAGCTTTTTCCCTCCAGAATAATGTGCATAGATGAATCATGCACAAAACAAACAGAGACATTAAGGAATTAAATATGATTTCGTGTTAGTTTGAAATGACTAATTAACAATGCCCAAAATACAAAGGCATAAACAAAGTTTGCACTGCTTGTTTATAAGTCAGGAAGTACTCATTATCAGTGTTTTATGTCTTTTTATTGTTTTTTTCCCCAGAGAGGGAAAAAATAGGTTTATGTTGTTGTCATGTTGTGCATCAAACTAAAGGCATTTTCTGTCAAGTCAAATTAGCAGAGCTTTACATGAGCTGCTTTCAGTCCTTATGCGTCCATTTATCCTTTGTTTCTCTTTTTTCTTTGTGTAGAAGGTAGTGAGGGTCAAGGCCGGATTCTCCAGCGTTTCCCAGAGAAGGACTGGGAAGATAACCCCTTCCCTCAAGGCCTTGAGCTGGTAAGCCCATCACAAACAAACAGAGGATATCCCAGAATTTACAGATTTATCCAACAAAATTGAATGAATCTGGCAGTGTTTTCATAGCATCTGATGAAGACATCTTTTTAATCTCGTGGCGTCTCTTTCAGTTCTGTCAGCCCAGTGGATGGCAGCTGGATCCCGAGAGAAAGCCTCCGTCTTTCTTTGTGTCGGTTCTCACAGACATCAACTCTGAGCGGCATTACTGCGCCTGCTTCACCTTCTGGGAGTCCGTGGAGAACCCGCAGGTTTGTGCCGAGCACGTGCAGAAATTATACAACAGGATACAACGGTGCTGATGGTTGGGGTGATTTACTGCTGTGTTAAAATGGATTATGGTGGTTGAGGAATCGCTTTTTTTGTAGATTGGCCATCTAATGTTTAAGTGATTTAAGTGCAGTAATTCTAGGTGCAGTTTGAGGGTGTTTTATTTGTTGTGTGTGTTCAGCTACAGAAAGGAGAGGCCAGTGAGGCTGATGAAGATGAGAGTCCAGGCGTGCTCCAACCCGCTCAACTGTACGCTCCTAAAAGCCTGGTCCTCGTGTCCCGCTTGGACCACACAGAGGTCTTTAGGGTAAGAGAGAGACACAAAGTTGCACATGACAGAATCTAAAACAAGTCAGGGCTCAACAGTAATGTTTTTATTATTTTAGGCTGCTATTTTTTCTGACCTTCACAATAAAGCAACTTATTTTATGTATCAGGAAAAAACTGATTTTTTAGCTATCTAAATAAAAATCTATATTTTGAATTATTATTATTATTATTATTTTCATGTAATTTTCACAAAAATAATAAAACAATTATATTAACAATGTTTTAAAATATCTCACTGACCCTGATCATAAAAAATACATTTTATTTTATAAAAACTTTTGTATATAAGAAATAATAAAATGTTTTAAAAGTTACATTAAATAATAAATAACAAAAAACAAAAAAAAATGTAATTAATAAAATTACATTTAATTAAAATTTTATAGCAATATCTGGAAATTGTACATTTAAATTGTAACTTCGCAGTAGCTATTTGAAACATGATTTTGCTGGAAAACAGTGGCAAAACTATCAAAATATGATTTATTTATTTATTTAAATATTACTTTTTTTTTTCCCAACACCCACTCGTGCAACTGAGTATTTCTTATAATTTTGTCAAAATCTCATCTGTGTTAGCCAGTTACCTTGGTGAAATTAAAGGGGTCATGACATGGATTTTTTTTTTTTATTACTTTAATATGTTCCTTGAGGTTCACTTATAATGTTAATAAAGTTTTTTTGCAAAAAAAAACAATATATGTGGAAAAATGACTTTTTAACCCTCATTCTCAACCACTGTCTAAAAATGCGAGTCCTTTAAGGCTTGTCTGTAATCGGCCATTGTTTTGATTGGCTAATGTCATTGCATATACAGAGATGTGAATGAACTTTTTAAACCAAACACGTCACAGCAAACTTTCTTTCACTCCTTCGTTTGTCCTATTGTCGACAGACTCAAGCGCGTGGGCTATGTCAGAAAGTGAACGCGCATCTGCATTATTCTGTATTCAGATTAGACAAGACAGCGGCAGTCATTATAATGGGTTCTATTTGTTTTTGACTTGACGTGATGCTACGCTCGCATCTAGTGTAGGCAAGTGTCGCCAGTGGGCGTGGCCTATGGTGAGATGATGACTATTGGTCGATGTCTTGCCTTGGAGGCAGTGTATATGCAGATGTTTGTGCCCTTGTGACATCACATGCCACCTCGGATCCAAACGAGCCATTTTTAAAGCTTTATTAAATAAGTGCTTTGTTTATAATGCGGAGGACGTTTTAAGCTATGAAACTTGCAGGATGTTTTAATGTTACAAAGACCTCTTATATGCCAAAAGATCAAGGCATATTTCATTTCTCATGTCATGATCCCTTTAAAATCCACCGATTTTGTGATGTTAAACAGAAAAACAAATTTTGCGCAAGTGTGCATAAATGCATAAACACCTTCAGGATGTAGTGTTTTACACATGTTCCAGTCATGTTGAGCCAGGAAATGCAGGTTCGAATCCAGCCTATGGTTTGTCATAATACCATTTCCCTCTTCTGATCATTTCCTGTCCTATCTCAATCTATAAAATGTAAAAAAAAATAGCAATAAAGGTATGATGTTATTAGATTTTCCTGTATTTAAACTCAATCTTGTGTCTCTTTACTCTGCAGAACTGCTTGAGTCTCATCTATACCGTTCATGTGGATGGCCTCACTGTTCCTATGGAAACGGTGATTGGAAACCTTCTCACCTGTATCATTCCTTTAGCTGGAGGCTCTCAGGTGAGAAATGCACACAGTCTACTATGTTTTAATAAAAAAACAAAAAAAAACAATGTCTGTATATAGTGTTTTTTGACTTCTCTTCAACACAGACCTTCATTACCTATGGATAAATGAGTGTTTTTCTCTGAAGGGACTTTTATCAGAGATTAAAGACACTACATGGGTAGTGTGGAAGATCTACACTGTTATGGAAGACGCAGATGCTCTAGTCTTAACCTTTATATGTTCCCTCATCTGACTCAGAATGATGACCCTGAAAGCTTAACATATAAGGATAATCCTAGTTTATAATGAGCAATGAAATGATTAAATCTCATATCAGGTGAAGACTTAAAGGGACAGTTCACTAAAAAAACAAACCAAAAAAAACCCCTGTCATCATTTACTCATCCTGATGTCATTCCAAACCAAGAATCTTTTTTTTGTAAAACACGAAAAAAAATTTTTTTTTGTAAAACACAAAAATATCTTTTTTTTAAAGAATATTTTGAAGAATATCCTGGCTACTCTTTGCAGCAGTGATCAAGCAGTGTTCAATGAGAAAATGTTGTTTTTTATTACTATTTTCAGCTCATTTTTATATTTTCCATATTAATTTAGTTTTTATAGTACTGTTTTATTACTATTATTATTTATATTATAATAGTTATAAAGTAATAGTAATATAGTTTTTATTCATTTTTATCTCAGTTGTAGATATCAAATTAAACTAAATGAAAACGATAACTGTTGCCTTGGCAACTAGCTGAAATATTTTTTATATTGTATTTCATTTCAAGTAACGTTGAAAAATGTTTGTAACAAATGGGTTAGTTAACTATAAGGACCCTGTCAAATTCTAAAATGACTCAAAAAACACTATAAAAGTATCATATGACGCATGCGCTATATTCTGAGTCCTCTAAAGTCATATGATCACTTTATTCGAGGATGGAGCTAAATTTTAATATTTATTCTCTGAAAATCATTCGTTTTTGGAGCTTGACAATAAAATCCCCATTCACCTTCATTATAAAAAAGTGGCCAGTTTCTCTTTTGTGTTCCATGAAACCAAGCCTGCGGGGGAATAAAATGACCATTTCATTTTTGAGTGAACCATCGCTTTAAGTATGATTGGTTTCTGTATAACATGCTCACATCTTCTCATATTCTCAAGTTGACGTGCTAAGGTTTTTGTGTTACAACCAAATGATTCCCTCCCCTGAAGTGTAAGCCTGACTCCCTTGTGTTCCAGATAAATGACCCCCCTCTTTGTAGTTTAACTGACTGGCTGCTGGGTTGTTTCCAGGTAACATTTACCTTTGAGCAGCTTCAACCAATCAACCCATTTGTGATTCTGCCTGACAATCAATCAATCAATCAATCAATCAATCAATCAATCAATCAATCAATCAATCAATCAATCAATCAATCAATCAATCAATCAATCAATCAATCAATCAATCAATCAATCAATCAATCAATCAATCAATCAATCAATCAATCAATCAATCAATCAATCAATCAATCAATCAATCAATCAATCAATCAATCAATCAATCAATCAATCAATCAATCAATCAATCAATCAGTCGATCTATGCTTTGCCTCTCTCAGTCATTTGAAATCACTGCTGCTCATGAGAATCAACAATGCGCCTTATTTCTTTCTGATTCTTTGGCTTCAATCAGTTGCACCTGAAATGCATCAATCAAATTTTTTTTGGTGGCAGTTTTTTTCATCTGCTTATTGATTATTTTATGGGACACTGCACAAATAAACACTTAAGTGCGTGCACACACACGCTGACACACAGAGGCTTATGGGGCTGGTGTTTGTGTCCTAAGGCTAGTTGGCGTGGACTGAACATATGGGCTGGGACGGTGGCAGATGGTGTCTAAGCACACTGTAGCGTGTATGAATGACACGCAAAACAACATACTACAGCTTCAGTGCCGTCTTGATTGTCTTTCTTATCTTGTGTGCATTGGAAAGGGATTGTTTTGTGTGTAACATTAATGCTTTCAATTTGAAAATTAGGTTGATTGTGACCTTTTAAATGATGATGGATTGTTCTGAATCAATTTCTGATTGAATTAGCTGTGTTTTAGACTGTTATGAAATGCTGATAAACGTAGATGTTACATTTTTTAACACTCTATAGTTGAGAATATAACAGAACAGAAGATTTTTTTGGTCATTAATAATAAATGGAACTATATTTATTTATAAAATAATAATGAGAACTATATATATTTGTATCTTTATGTTGCAAGGTCATTAAAGTAATGTCTTAAATTCATTGTCCAGAATTTAAGACTGTTTAAAAGAATATTCAAATATTGAAAAAAGTCAATTATTTAATATTAAATTTGGAAATAAAAAGATGTGATGTTTCTAATAATCATAAATAAATATTAATACATGAAACTTTTTCAAATATTCTAAATAATCTTCCTATTTTATATTCTCATTCTTCAATTTGTGCATTTTAAAGATATATAAAAAAATATTTTAGCTGTATTTTAGTTATCGATTTAAAGATTTATCTCATGATCTACTTGCAATAATTTAGGCCATATTATGGTTCGATAGAAAAACATTACCTTTTTAGCCATATAATAATATCAAACATCATTGCAAGACTTGGGGGGAAAAAATGTGACTGTTTGTTTATAATATTTATATTTATAAGTTTAGCCATAATCACCATTCATTACTTACAATAATTTGGGCTTTAAAATTGGTTTTAAAATACTTAATATGTAATTATTTATTATATTAATGTTAATGTTTATGGCATTATTTATTTATTTATTGCTTAGTTGGTCTTAAATTTAAGTTTTAAGATTTTAAATGTAAAGTTTAAATTTACATTTAAAAGTCTTTCTTTCCCTTAAATATGCAGATTCCCTGACAGAGTGCTAAAACACAATCTGTAAAATATGAAACGTGCCTGGATTTATTAAAAGTCTCAGCCAGTTATGAAAGCATTGAAACAAGGCGTTTGGCGAGTATGTATCTGTATGTTGGGAAGCCAGTAGAATTGGTGAGTCAGGTGTGACTTGGTCAGAAATCTATCTGTGCATAAGAGGGAGAATTATAATTTTTTTTCTGGAGAAGTGCTGAGAATTGGTTATTTTGGACTTCCTGAAGGGCATGTTTTACTGTCCCTGACCCATGACTGCAATGCCAAGTAAAACACGTCTGTTTATTTTCCCAGTTGCAAGATAATCCATATCGAACGGCCATACCAGAAGTCATCAATGTAATATCTAATCTGTTACGCAAGTCAGAAATTCCCAGGCCTCACTTTCTGTTTCAGTGAGGGTGTTACCTGTTAATATGACCCCTGTATTTTCATATTCCTCTGACCCTTTGCCCTCACAGCTGTTTTATCATCACAACCATCATGTCATTTTGCATCTTGCCATGTATTTCCTTGTTTGCTTTTTGCTGTTTCTCTTTTTTTATTTATATAGATTGTAATGTCTCTATATTTTGGTGTGTCTAATGGTTTGTGTTTTGTGTTGCTGTATGTGCTAATCTAGCCGGGCCAGGATGACAGAGAGGAGAGCTCGGTATGCCCTGTTTGATTTCGTTCAGCTCTTTCTCTCACTGTCAGTCTTGCTATCCCCTTTGTTTTGCTCCACCAAAAGACAAACTCAGCATCAGGGGAATCAATTAGATCACATTAAAATGTTTAAAACAAAAATATATTTACAAATATTCATATTAAATATATAAAAATATATATGAAAATGTAAAAACTATTATATATATTTGGAATTTTATTTTATTTTATATATTGCAAAAAAGAATTAGTTTAGTTGGTAATTTAGATTATTTTGTTTTCCAATTTGTTCTTCATTCTGACTCACTGACACACCGTAAAAAGAGATAAAAATGCGCATTGCATGGCATTTCTATATTCACTTAAAATTCCCATATTTGGAAGGGAATTTGAAGTGCACAGTGATTGCGGTTATCTTAATCGTCATGAATGCATGATTGCAAATGACGCTTCTGTGCATTTCCATACGTTATCACTTTGGATTGGGCCTGTCATGAGGTTTCATTACAGCAAGCATTTTATGAGGGTGTATAACGTGCACGCGCTCTAATGCAAGGCTGTTAAACCCTTGTGTGCTGTGGCTGTTTGAAGTGATGGCATCACACCCCGCTGTCGTTTTACAGCCACCTCTTTACTTCCTGTACTGATGTGACTTATTCTAAAAGGACTGGTTTCTTGACACTTACTGACCTCACCTCTGCCTGAATTAACTGTCTTAAAATGGGCATAAACAACAGTATATGTTGGGTTGTGTGGAAGATTCTGGACTAATTTTAACTGCATAACGTGAATGATTTCCCTTTGCTGATTGCCTGCTGGCTTAATGAATGTTTACTGTCTTATTATTTCCAGCAAATGTTTGACAATGTTTGTCATGGTATTTGCAATTATTATTACATTTTTGTATGACTGTACCTTATATTTATAATGCAAATCATTTTATTATTCACCTTATAGTCCTGAAAATGAATATTTTGTGATTCTGAGATTATTTCTGATGATCTTAACAGCAAATTTTCATCCTCAACCTGAATAATTTCAACTTTTTCCATCTGTAACTTTCACAAAAAAGCATTGATTTTAAAGGTGACTTGTTTATAACAGGAAATAGATGTGAAAATGCCCCAAAAAAAAAAACTTGTTTTCTCTTGGGTGCTTTTTACAAATGGTGAATGGCTTTGATTTCCTTTTTTTCTTCTGAATAACCTCCTGTCTTTAGCTCACCACATGACCAGCCTGCCGCACACACATTAATCTTTTCCATAATGCCGTGGTGGAAGTGTTAGATGGAGTTTTTCAATTCTCATTTTCTCTTATCTCCCGACCTTTCTTCCCCTCCCTTTTTATCTGTATCTTTCTTTTCTCACTCTTCTTTCTGTCTCAACAGAGGACCATAACGCTCGGCGCGGGCGACAGGCAGGTTATCCAGACGCCCATAAACGACTCCCTGCCTGTGAGCGGCTGCAGCGTGGCCCAGCTTTTCAGACAACTTGGTAAGCCAATCAGCAGTAGGCTTAGGTGCTAAACAGCAAATCAGCTTCATTAAAACAGCAACAGTTGGTGTCAAGTGTCAGATGTGGTAGGTGTAATCTGTTGTTAAATAAATAACAGAGGAAGTGGGGCTGATATTTTTAGGCTCAGCTGACCTCTCTCTCTCTCTCTCTCGCTCTCTCTCTTTGCAGGAATCGTGAATGTTCTCTGTTTGTTTTGCGCTGCTCTGACGGAGCACAAGATCCTGTTCCTCTCCAGCAGTTACCAGCGTCTAACGGACGCCTGCAGAGCTCTGCTGGCCATCATGTTCCCACTCAAGTACAGGTGAAGAGGGATCATATGTTGACGCAGAATTTGATTGCTTCATACTGATTGCTTGTTTTTCCTGCCATAGGTGGTTTTGAAAAATTTTGAATAAATTGAAATAAAAGGTGAAATGTACATTCCTGGTTGATGTTATAATAATGAATAATAATTAACAATTTAATAATAATAATTAAAAAATAACAACAGCAGCTTAATGTTGTTGTTATTTCTTATTATAAAAATAATAATTGATATTATTATTATTATTATGAATAATAATAATAACAACAACAACGTTAGTTATTTTATTGTTATTATTATTGTTCATTGTTATTAATATTAACCATTATAATTATTATTATTAGTATCATGTATTATTATTATTATTATTATTAATGATAACAATAATTATTATGAATGATACTGATTATTAATTTTTCATTGTTATTACTACTACTACTACTGCTAATAACTGTTATAATATATTATCATTTATTATTATAAAATAATAATTATTTTGTCATTGTTACTTTAACAATAATAACGGCAACTTAATATTATTGTTGTTGTTTCTTATTATAAAAAAGTAGTTTAATTATTATTTAATAATAATAATAATTATTATTATTACTATTATTATTAATAACAACAACATTAGTAGTATAATTTATTATAAAATGAGTTATTATTAATGATAGCAATAATTATTATTAATGATATTGCTTATTTTTAAATTATTTTTTCATTGTTATTATTACTACTACTACTAACTATTATTATAATATATTATCATTTATTATTTTAAAAATAGTTATTTTATTTGCCATTGTTACTGTAATAATAATAATAATTATTATTATTATTGTTGTGTATTGTTGTCTACTTTTAAAATAAAGATACTAAATACAAAAGCATTAGAATGGAAAAAAATTACATCAATTAAAATCAAGACTTATTACATCCCCTTTATTGTTTCTTGTTAAAAAACATATTTTTTGAGAGATCATCCAGTTCTGTTTTCCCATTTATTGTTCCCATTTATCCTAACCTCCCCCATGTTTTTATTACCCCTCTCTCCAGTTTTACATATGTTCCCATCTTACCGGGAAAGCTGCTGGAGGTGCTCAGCACTCCGACGCCCTTCATCATAGGAGTCAACTCACACTTCCGCTCGGAGACCCAGGAACTGGTGAGATGTCTTTTTTATTTCATGCCGTGAGCCGGAGAACATAATGCAACACGCATCAGGACATTTAGACTTTTGAGATAAGGTTTGATCAGATATGTGACATATGGTGCAAGCAGAAACAAGTGTAACCAAATACAGCGTTCCATGCAATGCACAACATGGGGTCAGATGCTAGAACAGATGTGCCCTCATACACCTGATTTGCTTTATCTCGGTACATGTCAACTAGTTTTTGTCCTTTTTTAGAAGTGAGCAAGTCTATTCATTTAGCTATTCTGCCTGATTATATGTTTGGTTGCATTATGTTATCTGGATTTAGCATCAGACCTCTGACACTTTTTTTGGGGTCGTGGCCAAACAGTTTATTTAACATAAATGCTTAATTATCATAGATTTGAATCAAAAGTCATGTGATAGGGTTGCATTTTACCAGATTTTCTTTCAGTTTCTGTCTTACGTTGATAAAATCCTTTTAATGGGAAATTCCTGACCCATTTTTCTGATGTTTATCTTGTTGAACAAATATCACCTTCTGTTTTTTGTGCTGCCAAATGCTGTAATAATTGGCATTTCATTATCTTGGTTAGCTTAGTTTACAAAGAAAAGTCAAACTTCCTTGAACATTTACATGCGATGACTTGATTCAGATGATACGATACTTGATACTAGGGAATGATACTTGACCTGAGGTCACTTTGTTTGGACCCGAACACTCCTTTAGGCTGGCGGCACACTAGACGATTTTAAGGCCGATTTTAAGCCCGATTTGCATCCCCGATAGATCGGGTGGTGTGTCCCGATTCGCGGCTTGTCGCAAATGATTTTTTGTCCAAAAAAATCCTCTATTGTGTGGTGTGGTGTCATTACGATTATTTATCTGCTCCCGATCTTGATCAGGCTGCCTAGCCAACGAGAGTGAGCAAGACCTACCGGATGTTGCGTGCTTCTATAGCTGAAACCTGGCAGCCACAAACATGCCATGAAAGCAGAGAACATCACCCATATTCTTTTTTATACTTTGTTTTTCACTGTGAAACAGAACACGCGCCAGGAGAGCCAGCCGACAACGTTGATTGTCCTCTATTTGTTTTTCTTTTCTAGTCACATGTCACTGTGAAATCGTTCCTACAATCATCAAGTGTGTGGTCTCGCGGTCTGGTCGAATCATCTAGTGTGTGCGTTCAGAGGATTATAAGGCTAAAAATTGGTAGAACTGTCTTCATGTCTGTGGTCTCCCATGGTTTTAAAATCGTTTAAGATTTGAAAATCGTCTAGGGTGTCCTAGGCCTAAGTCAGAATTTTAAACAAAAGACACTTGCGAAGAACGTTAGGTCTCATTCATGAACTCTTTTTTTTTTTTTTTTGTCAGAAAAGGTTGAATCGGGTCTGATGTGCATCAGAGTTAACCAGTTTGGTCTTGACTAAAATAGTCTCTCAGTTTCCTGTTTTTGAAATATGAGATGGTGTTATGCATATTTCTGCATTTGCCCATATAGAACAATAAGTTAAATGTGGGTACACTCCATATTTACCCATGTGCCTGTGTTTTATTGACAGCTCGACGTAATCATTGCAGACCTGGACGGTGGGACGGTCACCATTCCGGAGTGTGTCCACATATCCCTGCTGCCCGAGCCGCTTCTTCATCACACACAGACCGCCATCTCCATGGTAACCCATTTTACCTGTTAGGTTGGGTGTATGCCAGTCTTGGGTTGTGTAATAACTGGCAGAGATGAAGATGTCATGGTTGATACTAAGTTTTTAAAGATAATTTGACAAACCGCAGCACAGACCGCGGAAGTGTTGCAGGATTAATGGATGGATTGGGGCTATAAAAACACATAAAATAAATATTTATCATAATGAGGTTTTGTGCCAGCAGTAATTAAATGATTCTTGGCACACATTACTTAACCACGCTTACTTCCTTGTTTAAGTTACACTCACTGTACTGTGAGTAAGATTATAGTGCTGATAGTGATTTTACTGACAGCTTGTATAGTACTGATAGTGGTTTCAAGTAGTTGAAATTATAGGGCAATATTTTATATTGTTTTAATTTATAAAGAAAAAAAGAATCCATAAAACACTTCACTACTAATTTCTTAATCCAAAATAATGATATTTAAAGGGAATTGTTAAGCATTGTCCCAACCAGGAATAGCATGATAAAGTTTTTTGTGTAGTGATGCACACTGGCTATCAGCTGATATCAGTGAATATTTTATTATTTAAAAAAAAAAATGTATTAAATTGTATAATGTATTATTATTATTTTAAATATACAGATAAAAAACTGTAAATTTTCTTTAAAAAAATTAGTAGAACAACAATTACAACACCAACCAACAAATAAACAAAAATAAATAAATAAATAAATATATACGAATATATTGTGCATCCCTTATTAGTACCAGATTATTATTATTATTTATTAAATCATTTAATTTTTTTTTGTAATTGATTGATTCTTCTAAATTCGGTCTAGTAGGTGTAATTGTTAGCGTAAATACCTATTATTACAACTTTCGGCAGTATAAAAAACAGCAGGTGATATTTGTTTAGCAAAAAAAAATGTAATTTTGACTGATAAGTCAAGTCAAGCCAAATGTCAAAGCAGCTTTACAGTGTCAAACAGGAAAATCGTTTGTCAGTAATAGGGTTGTGACGGTGAGGAAATTTTCCCACCGGTTAATCGACGTGTGACAACACCGGTAATACCGGTATCACCGTTGGGGCGGGGCGTACCCTCTTTTCCTCGCTTCCCTTCGCTTTTAAATAGCATGTAAAAGCGGTGTGCGCATTTTACTTTAACTTTCAAATAGCGGCAATTCAGAGTAAAGCAATTGTTCGTTTTTAGTTCGTTTGAATTTTCCTTATTTTCCTCA
>NW_015548309.1:736163-775127 GCF_001515605.1 Sinocyclocheilus anshuiensis | reverse complement strand
AAATAAGTAAACATGTATAATATATAACCAAATAAATAAGAAACGTAGAACGTTTATTAGCAAAACGAATAAAAATAAAATAAATAAATGACAGTTTAAATAAAGTAAAAAGCTTTTGCATCTAGTTTCGAAACTAAATTCACCGGTATCACCGTCAACACCGTCTATCGCGGCAAGCCTAGTCAGTAATATAAAAAAAGAGTAATTTCTCCAGCTAAAGTCAGTTCAGTGATGATTCAGCTCATTTGTGTATGGCTAATCAGTACCATTTTTTTGTTGTTATTTTATTCGTTATATCAGCTGATTTACAATTAAATTTTTCTCTTAATTTTTCCCTTCAAAACACTTTTATTCAGGCTTTGACAAATAAACAATTCCAAGTAGGATTATCACATTTATTCCAGTTTAATGTTAACAATTTGCAAACTTTCTTTTACATTTACAGAATGATGTATGAGTCACATTCATGCCTAGATCTTTTCTGCAAGGAAGTTTTTTTTTTCTTTTCAGGAAAATGACAGTGAATAGGGTTTTCCGTTCTGTGCTCATACCTAAAAGTGTCCGGTTGTCTGTCTGTGTTTGTTTAGATTAGATCTAAATTGGCACAGAAAGGTCCATCTGTGTCGCATTCACATTTTGCCCTCCTGGAAACAAGCCCAGAGTCCCACAGACACTGCTGTCTCTCTATAATGAACGTCTGTAGCGCCAAGGAAGACAGACCATCCCGGCAGAAGTGGCAGAGGTTGAGGTTGCATATGCATGTTTGAGCGAGCAGGGCTCACATAACCGCGTACCCTCAGGGAGAGAGATGATTATCATGGCTGAGAAAACAAATGGCCATGCCTCAGTAATAAACCCAATTCATCTGTTTAATTGCCTGGAAAATGTGGCGTTTCTTCGTTTTCTCTTTCCTGATCCTCAGTGCTCTTTATCCAAAGGTTAAAGATGCTTCCGATAGTTGTGTAGGCAACTGCCGTCTTTAGTTTATGTCCTGTGCCTAATCCTGAACCTTTTCAATTAGCTAAGTGAGTTGTGTTATTAGCTCCAGCTCCGGGTGGCAGCTTTCTGTAATTACAGAAGCGCTCGTGTGCGCAGACGAGCCAGATTCAGATATGTTTTTGTGGGAATTTGAGATTGATCGCAGTAATAAAGACATGTGCACCTTTTACACATATTTTTCTGTTGTCACTGAAAGCAATTTACTGCACGAAGTGACAAGCGCAGTCAGTCAGAACATATTTAATGTTTAAATACAAAAATGTAGCGAAACCAAACCAAAAAATTAACAATGGTTTTTGTGGCTTGACAAAAACTCAGATTAACAAGAAAGATGTGTGATTTATTGCTTTGTCATGTCACGGACACAATGAACATTGTGTTTTAAAGTGTTGCGGATCACGTTAAACTGATTTATGACTTGAGGCTTAAAATGGTGGCATTGCTAGTTGGGGTGTAAAAATGTGTGATGCACCAATGAAAATTCAGTGCATTCATTACAGAATTAAATATTGGACTATAACGATAATTTTCAATTATAATAATAGTATAAAAATGAATTGCGTTCATATTGTATTCAAAATATGAAAATCCACCACATCCAGACAGTGTGTTATTGTTAACCAAAGGAATTAAAATAAAACTATTAAAAATGGTTTGTTTTTGTTAATTAATAAAATATTAGATGAAAAACCAAAAAAAATATTTTAAAATTAATTGCTAAAATTGAAATAAAAATAAATGGCAACACTTTACAATAAGGTTCATTAGCTAACTACTTTAGTTAACATGAATTAAGCATGATCAATACTTCTACAGCATTTATTCATTTTAGTCATGTTATTTTAAACATTTACTAATGCATTATTAAAATCAAAATTTGTGCTTGTTAACATTAGTTAATGCACTGTGAATTAACATGAACTATCAATGAGGGACTGTATTTTCATTAACTAACATTAACAAAGATTAATCAATACTGTAATGAAAGTATTGTTCATGGTTTATGTTAGTTAATACAGTACATTAACTAATGCAACCTTATTGTAAAGTGTTACCAAATAAATTAAAATATTCTAAATAGTTTAATATTCTAAATTCTAATTCTAAATAGAAATATTAAAAAACAAAAACAAATGTTAAAGCACATAACAAAATTGCTAAAATCTAAAAGTTTAAATGAAAACTAAAAAATATGAGCTAATTAAAAACATTAATTAATACTATAATACTATATAAATAATACTCAAATGAAACATTTACCTTTGTTCCTTCAGCATGTTTTTGAAAATAATTCTGACTTGCAACAAAATAATCGTATCGGAAGCCAGATATGACCAAAGTTCATTTCATGTGTTTTTCATCAAGAATTGATGTCCGAGCAAATATTTGCATTCGTCATTATTTGTATTGATTACTTGGATAATTTTCCTAGAAAAGAAAATTTGTCGGCATCAGTGACTAGATGTATATAGCTGGCAATCAAGTACTGTAATCTTAATATGTATATATGTTTTGTGTGATGAAGGTTCTTGATCCAGAGCTGGAAGTGGCTGATCATGCGTTTCCTCCACCTTCCGTTCAACCATCCACACTTAAAATTCAGGTAAAATTCTTTGTAAATCTCATGTATAAATATGCTTTTCCTCCTCCTTTGAGTAATCGCCCGCGTCTGACATCACATCTAGAAATGTAAATGTTTTTTTAATTGACCCTGGTGGACGTGACATTGTAGGAAGTGAATGTTTTACGAGAGTGTGGTTGTTTTGTGTGCGCTGTAGGACAAGGAGATCCGTGCTGTCTTCCTGTGGCTCTTCGCGCATCTGCTTCAGGGCTATCGATGGTGTCTGCATATAATTCGAATCCACCCTGAGCCCGCCATATGCTTCCATAAGGTACTAAGGAGCCCTAAAATTCAATTTCAGACACAAATGCTGAAATTATGCTCATAAACAGACTTATAAAGCTGGTTGTTTTCTCTCAAGGCTGCATTTTTGGGGCAGAGAGCACTAGCTGAGGATGACTTCCTGATGAAGGTGCTGGACGGCATGGCATTTGCTGGGTTCGTATCTGAGCGGGGTCATCCATACCGAGCCACAGACCTGTTTGATGATGTAAGTCACCAGTGTAGGATGGATATAGCTGACAGCCAATAGAACATTGAGAAGGATGCCTTCTTTTTTGTGTTTTTCAAGCTTTCTGGTCTTATCTCTCTTATTTCTGTTCACCGTAGCTCATAGCCAATCAGGTGGAGCGCATTCAAAAGGAGACAGGAGATCCTCATAAAGTGATGAAGCATATTAAGGAGCTGGCAGATCACCTTTTCAAAAATGTATGTTTAATTCATGTGTCTTATCTGCTGTGTCACATGATATGTTGTCACATCATTAAAAATAAAACCTTTCCACATCAAAATTGAGGCTAAAAAGGGGTATTTAAAATACAAGTGCAGATCCTGGCACTTTTTATTGTTATTTTCACGCATACGTTTATTTTGAACTGAAATAAAGAATATTTGCAGTTAGTGATATCAGCGCTATATATCAGTACAATTTAGGTTATTAATCAGTTTTTTTTTTCCTGTTGTCTAACTCTCACTTAAAGGGATAGTTCACCCAAAAATAAAAATCGGTCATCATTTACTCATGTTGTTCCAAACATGTATGGCTTGCTTGCTTCTGTGAAACACAAAATAAGACATTTTGAAGAGTTTTGGTTCCCATTGACTTCTATTTTATGGCTAGAAATACAATAGAAGTCAATTGGAACTGAAACCAATCAACATTCTTCAGATCATCTACTATTATTTTCTGCAGAAAAAATAAAGTCAAACGGGTTTGGAAGGACATGTGGGCGAGAAAATAATGACCGAATTTTCGTTGTTGTGTAGACTATTCCTGTAATGTTAATCTCGGAAAACAATAATAATTTAATAGTTTCATGTAATTTTTAGCAAATCTCAAAAGAAAAATTAATTTTCCAATGGTAGATTACAATGTTGTGATGCCTAAATTTATTTGCAACATTTGCACTGATTGTTTTAAAATTTTAATGTTTTGCTCTAAACTTATTTGATATTAAGCGCTATTATTTAAAAAATATCAATGCATATATTAAATTATATTATAGTACATTATAGTTTTCTTGTATTAATAATACAAGAAAATGTATGCAAATATCTGTGCATCCCGATTTTCCATTATTGTGATTGTAATTTTGTCTCTAAACACAAACTCATGTAATTTTTAGCAAATCTCAAAAGAAAAATTAATTTTCCAATGGTAGATTACAATGTTGTGATGCCTAAATTTATTTGCAACATTTGCACTGATTGTTTTAAAATTTTAATGTTTTGCTCTAAACTTATTTGATATTAAGCGCTATTATTTAAAAAATATCAATGCATATATTAAATTATATTATAGTACATTATAGTTTTCTTGTATTAATAATACAAGAAAATGTATGCAAATATCTGTGCATCCCGATTTTCCATTATTGTGATTGTAATTTTGTCTCTAAACACAAACTTTTCTTTTCTTTTTTTTTTTTTTTCACAGGAAAACCCATACCCAGCAGTAAGCATGCACCGAGTTCAGAGAACAGTTGAAAACGCACAGCCCCGGCTCCCACAGACCTCTTTCCCGCACCTGGACGAGGTCTCCGTGCAGCTCTTTATAGACCACGCAACAGCAAAACTCAAAACCGCCCCGCCTGTGGTCAAGGCCGAACTGAAGAGCATGGTCCCATCCGGACCTCCACTGGGTAGCAAACATCACCTCCAGTGCTCAAATATAACATTCAAATAAACTCGTCATACTCAAACCGATGTGTGCACAGCTTTGTGCTGATCTTCACAATCTTCATGTTTTGATCTCTGGCTTCTAGCTGACATAGTGGACAGAAACGGGAATGTTCTGGCCAACAGCGCCAGGAGGTTAGAGGTGGTCAGGAACTGCATCACATATATATTTGACAACAAGATGCTGGAAGCCAAGAAGGTACGAACCTCTCATTTTATGCTTTTCTGTTAAACATAACCCAGATCTATGGTGTCTGTTTCTGCTAAAGCATTTATGATCTCAGATTAGTCTATTTTTGTGTATATGAGTGTGTTAACTTGTGTGTGTCTGCAGTTAATGCCGGCAGTGTTACGGGCTCTGAAAGGTCGGGCGGCGCGGGTCTGTCTGACCCAGGAGCTCAACCTGCACGTGCTGCAGAACAGGGCCGTTCTAGACGACCAACAGTTTGACTACATCATCCGCATGATGAACTGCACCCTGCAGGTAAAACACAGGAATGTTTTCTTTCAAGGAATCAGATACCGAGTGTTTACCGGTGTTTCTCGGATTGTAGTGCTGCAATAAGGAAGGGGAAAATATGTTGTTTTGGTTTCGTCTATGATTGTTGTTGATTATGTTATCATCATTTACCTCCATAAATTGTGTTATTCAAATGTTTTGATGTCTGTGTATGAAATCCGCTTCTATTTTTATCTTCAGGACTGCTCACATATGGATGAACATGGTATTGCTTCTGCACTGCTGCCATTGGTCACCGCCTTCTGTCGGGTGAGTGAAGATGTGAATGAGTATTTGTAGGTGTACTATATTTTGTTTTTCTAGAAGCGCAAGAGGTAAGTTAAAGTAAGACATCAGCAGCATTTCCTAGAAGAACGGGGAATCAGTAAGAGACAAGAAGATGAAGAAGAGAGAGAACCTCAAATAGAGGAGAATTTGTTATTGCAACTAAATATGTTAACTAACTAGTTCATAGAAAAAGTAGCTTGGATTGCAGATTAATTATGTAAAAAACACACACACACACACACACACACACACATATAAATAAAATGTTATTATGTTGCAGTATTGGGGTTGTTGCTTAGCTTTAAGCTAATTGGAGCTTAAATAAAATAATTTCAATTCAAATAAATATTTCATGTACATTTATTTATTTATTTGGTAGATAGCCATATAATAAGTGAGATAATGTTCCCATCATATTTTGTGATAATGACTGGCTAAGTGGACATATTTTACCGATTTGAGAAGTTAAATTATGAGTGATGAATGCATGTCTGTTCTAATAAAAGTGCTGGATAAAAGGTGGATTTTTCTCTGACTTGAGCATGTGAGTTTACAGCATCTGTTTTGTGTGTGTTTCAGAAACTGGGTGGAGGCATCACTCAGTTCGCTTACAGCTGCGTTCAGGAGCACATGGTGTGGACAAACATGCAGTTCTGGGAGGCCATGTTTTACAGTGATGTTCAGAAACACATCCGGGCCCTGTACCTGGAGAACGATGAGGAGGGAGACACGTCCAGCCCTGTAAGTTTTAATTTAATTTAATTTAATTTAATTTTATTTAATTTTATTTAATTTTATTTAATTTTATTTAATGAGAAGTTAAATTATGAGTGATGAATGCATGTCTGTTCTAATAAAAGTGCTGGATAAAAGGTGGATTTTTCTCTGACTTGAGCATGTGAGTTTACAGCATCTGTTTTGTGTGTGTTTCAGAAACTGGGTGGAGGCATCACTCAGTTCGCTTACAGCTGCGTTCAGGAGCACATGGTGTGGACAAACATGCAGTTCTGGGAGGCCATGTTTTACAGTGATGTTCAGAAACACATCCGGGCCCTGTACCTGGAGAACGATGAGGAGGGAGACACGTCCAGCCCTGTATAATTTTATTTAATTTAATTTAATTTAATTTTATTTTATTTTATTCATGTTTTTCATTAAAGTTATTTTAAAATATTACCTTAAATTTTAATAAACTTTACACTATCATTCAAAAGTTCGGTAAGATTTATTCAGCAAGGATTAAATTGATCAAAAGTGACAGACATTTATAATGTTACAGAAAATTCATATTTCAAATAAATGATTTTTAACTTACAATACAATAATAAGAAATGTTTCTCGAGCAGCAAATCAGCATATTAGAATGATTTCTGAAGGATCATGTGACACTGAACACTGGAGTAATGATGCTGAAAATTCAGCTTTGACATCATTTAAAATATATTAAAATAGAAAACAGTTAAATTGTAATAATATTTCACAATATTACTGTTTTTACTGTATTTTTGATTGAATAAGTGCAGCTATGATGAACATAAGAGACTTCTTTCTAAAACATCTTATCTGCCCCAAACTTTTGAACAGAGTATGTTTTGAACAGTATGTTATTTGTTTGATGTAAAAAAAAAGAAAAAAAAAAAAGAATGTATAAAATATTTATTTGTTTGTTTATTTTTTGCTGCTACCTCTTGCATTTGACCTTTGACCTTTGCTTCTTTCAGGATGGGGAGGGCGTTGGTGGTCAGAAGCGGCTGAGCGCCCTGGAGTTGGCGTCTGAGCAGAGCCGCCTGTGGCCCACGCTGAGCAAAGAGCAGCAGCAGGAGCGCGTTCAGAAGGAAGAGAGCACGGTTTTCAGTCAGGCCATCCACTATGCCAACCGCATGAGTTACCTGCTGCTGCCGCTCGACACCAGCAAGAACCGCCTGCTCCGCAACACCGGCCTGGGAGACGTGGAGAGCGCCAGCAACAGCTACATCACTAACAGGTATGTGCTGCTGTGTGTGAGCACAAAAACTTACAAATAAAATAACATAATAAAATAAAAAAGTAAAGTAAAATCAAGAAAAATTACATTAAAAAAAAAGACCACTAATTTAGTTTTTTGTTTGTCCAGTATTGCGGGCAGCATGGCAGAAAGCTACGACACAGAGAGCGGCTTTGAGGATGCCGAGAGCTCGGATGTTGCGAACGCTGTCATTCGGTTCATCAACCGTTTTGTTGACAAAGTGTGCAACGAGAGCGGCGTGACCAATGAACACCTGAAGGCCCTTCACATAATGATACCAGGTAAAAGAGATTTGACTGTGAAGCCATCAGAATGTGTCTGAATATTGCTCAATTAGTCTTTCTTTTAATTACAGTTTATTAAATGTTAGTATGCTGTTGTTTTTCTCTTTTAGACATCGTTCAGATGCACATTGAGACATTGGACGCGGTTCACAGGGAGAGCAAGCGACTGCCGCCCATCCAAAAGGTAACCAACTCATTGTTTTATGTTCTGCTGGGCAGGAAATGCAGTGTAGAAAACCAGGCAGATCCACTCACATCCCACTTCAACCCCTCCACCCATGAGTCAGAGTGCCACGGCAGGTACGTTTGCGTGACCGCACTGCCTCACTGACCGTGGCCTGAGTGATGCATGCTGGTCTTATTGGCCTGCTGTTTTGAGCACACTTTAGTCTGACGTTCTGCTGTGCTTTCCTTTAACACAAAGCTTTGATTTTATCAAGGATCTTTGTACAATATTATCATAACATCCTAGCAAAGCCTTCATGGTTTATTTAATATGTTTTGACATCGAAGACATTTCTGTTGTATTACACAATCCACTTGTTCCTTTATACAACCTCATTGCAGTCTTAAAGGGATAGTTCACCCTAAAACAAAAATTATCTTAATTTACCTCACACTTATGTCATTTATTTTATTTTATTCAATTTTATTTTATTCAATTTTATTTTATTTTATTTATTTACTCACATATCATTCCAGATATGTTTGACTGTCTTTTAATTCTTTTATAATTACTGAAATCATTTATTTTTTATTGACCTTAATTAAATTAAAAATTATCTTCACCCTAAAATTATTAGTTCACCCTAAAATTAGTTATATTTATTTACTCATGCTCATCTCCTTCCAAACGTATTTAATTAAATTAAATTAAATTAATTTTATTATTTAATTTTATTTTATTTTTCACCTTTTATTTTATTTTACCATGGTATTTCTTTCTTTCTTTCTTTTTCTTTCGCTCTTTATTTCTTTCTTTCTTTCTTTCACCTTCATTGTATGGTAAATTATCTTCATCTACTCACAAACACAACGTTCAAAAATCTGGTTGACTTCATTTTATTTATCTCATTATTGCTTATTTATTGATATTATGTATTCACCATTGTATAGAAAAGAACACCTGCTAAACTACTACTTTTGTTTTCTATGGAAGAAAGAAAGTCATATGGGTTTGGAACAACATGAGCAAGTTTACACATCTTGAGCTATTAATTTAAGCACAATGGCAGAACGATGCAGTGAAGTGTTGTAAATACCTTGCAGTGTTTTTTGACTTCTCATGGAATAGCAAAACTGTATTTTCACTCCACTGAGTTCTACAGAAAAGTACTCTGTACTGGAGAAGCAGTCATGCATCTTTCATCACTCAGTGCCTAGCAACCAGTGCTGTCATGGGACACCAACATTGAACACTTTCCCAAGAACTCAACCGAGGGAGTGTGAATGGAGCCCACCTGCTGTACAGCGCTAGACAGATTGACTCTAGATCACTTCCTGTTACAAGGACACATTTCTCTGGATGACAATAGATCAGAATCAGAAAGAGCTTTATTGCCAAGTATGTTTGCACATACAAGGAATTTGTTCTGGTGACAGAAGCTTCCAGTACAGAGACAACAACACACAGATATATAAATAAACAGAAATAGACAAAATTATGTAGATTGGATATAATAGAATTTACATGAATGGAATAAGATGTAGGGTAGTATTAAGAAAACAAAAGTGGTATTACACATCTTTTTATTGAACAGTAGGGGAGAACATTTTTGTTCATTGAGGTAGATGCTCATGAGATCTGTAAATCATTTAGAATCTCAGCACTGGATGTGATCAAACTTGCTCTTTCATAAGCGTCTAGAGAATATTTGGGTCTAGATGGAGAAATTGGCCTGGCTTCACTGTTTTTTTGACTCATAATGCATTTGTTTATTTGGGGAAAAAATGCTCAGTGGAATAAACAGGCTATTTTTCCCAGATGAAAATGTTGCTTCTGGCATTTCTGGACATATGAAATTGAATTCGAAGAACTGTGAGATAGAATTTTTTACATCCAAATGATAAATACACTTATCCAAGTATCCCATGCTTCAAGTCAACATCAAATCAAAATCGACCTTATTTACTTAGTAATGCATGTAAACTGTCCTGTTGTGCATGATTCTTCAGTGCACGTTATATAAAATGTTTGTATTTTATAATCTTTTGTCAAAATATTACATACTGTTTATATATACTGTTTTGTTAATGCAGTCTTTCTAAAATATTGTAATTTAAAAACTAAGCAATTAAATACAAAATGGGCAATTTAAGTAAAAAATAAGTTTAAAAGATAATGGTAATTTAATTTAAAATAAAATAGTAATTTATAAAAAGTAATATAATTAAAAATAGGTAATTTTATTAAAAAAAAATTGGGTAAGTAAAGTAAATTAGGTAAATTAAGCAATTTGTATCCAGTTTTTGTTCATATAATTTGCAATGATAGAAAATAATAATAAATTTGATAACGAAGCATAACCTTTGTGATCTCTTATGTAACACCCACATTTCATGATCTAATCAGTTCCCAATGGATAAAATCAGTCACACGTGATTGAATATCCTGTTTTACTCTGAAATAAATCACATTGCAAATTCAGTTTCATGTTGACCTGAAGCTTTCTGTTGAATTTGGTTCATTAGATTAAAAGTGTCTTTATATGCTCAAGAAATGTCAAACTGACCGAGAGGAAATGCACCTTTGCTGTGTGTTTTTATGATTTGAATGATCAATTCCTCAAGTTCTTGATCTCTTGAAGCATTCTGCATGTTTGCAATGAAGTGTGGTATGAATTTCATACTTGAGCAACTCACACATGAGATATACTGACTTCCCTGTCTCCCTGTTTCCTCTTTATTTTTCTCTTTCGGTCTCTCTGACTCCAGCCCAAGCTTTTGAGACCAACGCTGCTCCCCGGTGAGGAGTTTGTGATGGACGGCATGCGGGTGCACCTCATAGCAGACGGCCGAGAGGAAGCCATTGGCGCGATGGGTGGTCCGCCTCTGTTACCTGCCGAGGGAGCCATCTACCTCACTACCTACCGCCTCATCTTCAAGGGCACGCCCACCGACCCTCTCGGTACGCTCCTATTGGTTAAGTCGAGCTTCACACTGGGGTCGATTTTCATAATTAGTTCAGAGCAGCTCACTTTAGTAAAGTCTCTGGGATGCTGGTGGTCATGAATTATAGAAATTTCCTGCTTGTCTGAAGCAATTTTCTCACTAGCTTGACTCTGTGCTCACGCTTTGAAATTGAAAATGAAAATCAATGTGCCTTTTACACAAAAAGCCTTTTTGTAGGTGCGATAAATTTTGCCATGCATGTTTGTATTGTGCAGTTGGAGAGCAAGTGGTCACCCGCTCCTTCCCCATCGCTTCCCTCACGAAAGAGAAGCGGATCTCTGTTAATCTTCCCATGGATCAGTTCTTCCAGGAGGTTCTCCAGCTGCGTTCCTGCACCTTTCAGGTATTGGGTCGTCTGATCTTTCTTTGTTTCCTGTTGCTCCATTACTCACGATACATAAAGCACAAGAACGCTTTCCATTCATTTAATTATGTATTTATTATTAATTTCATTATAAGTTAATGAATTAATGAATTAAAATTTTTTTAAAGGTTTTTATTTTTTGGATATTAAGGATTGTTTGGATTCCAAAAAAAAAAAAAAAACTCTATTTGACTTGGTGAGATGGGTTTTGGTGCAAAAGAAATGCTTGCAAATATTTTATTTTATTTTATTAAAATATTTTTATTTGTGGTTTAGAAGCATTGATCAAGCCTTTACTCTTTACCAGTTATTAAATTTAGTTCTCTCTTGTAGCTGATGAAGATCGGCTTTGATGAGGAGGTGGCATCAGATCTCGCAGAAGTGTTCAGGAAGCACATGCATAAGCTCAGATACCCACAGCACGTCCAGGGCACGTTTGCCTTCACCGTGGGTCAGTCTGCAAAGCTGGTGGTGGAGCACAAGACCAAGGACAAGAACCAGTCGCTAAAGTAAGAACTGGTTGGATGCTGGTCTAGGGGGAGGGATCTTCCCCTTTAAATGTGCAGATGTGTTTGTCAGAGTTTGTGAGACACGGCTCTCAGTAGACCATTTCTGTATTTCCACCCTCTTTCTCTCACTCACACTTGCAACTTCTTTCTCGATCCAGCCTCTTCCTGTTTGGATCATGTGTCCCAGTAGCACTGGTTAAAAACCGAGAGAGAGAGAGAGGATAAGAAATAGCATGTGGCAAGCCATGAATTATTCAGCAGTGGAAATTGCAAGGCTCTTGCGTTGAGATCCTGCATTAGCAGCAAATGGGTGTCATGGCAAACTCATATGCGGTTCAGTTCTACGACGCTCTTGAGGGCAGGGCCGATCATCTCCAAACACTTTTGAGCAGCTTTGAACATTTTTTAAAAATTCACCATGACAACAGCTCAGACATGTTATGTATTTAAATGGCAAGTCTTCGCTCTAGGCTTGGAAAGTGCTTGATATTTATACACAAACATGATTCACTTTGGTATATGTGAAATGTTTTATTATAAAACACTTTATTAAATTTCTTTAAATTATTTTTATATTTGTCCCGAATATTCAAGTTGAGATTATTATTATATATTTAAATATTTATGTACAAATGTTTCTATGTATATATTTTTGTCTTTAAATCTAAAAAGTGTATGAATATATATACTTTTTTTTTTTTTTAAAGAAATAACGTATGTGTATATACAAATGTAACAATTAAGAATTTGTCTCTCTCTAAAAAGTCCTAAACATGACTTAAATCTGATTTTTTTAAGTGATTAAAATGTTTGAGCTGCTGTTTCTTCTAGAACGCTGTCTAAAAACCTGGTTAAAACCGCGAAGAGGACCATTGGGCGTCAATATGTAACCCGAAAGAAGTATTCTCCCCCGACCTGGGAAAACCGCAGCAGTTTGCAGTCAGAGATGGATGAGGATGAGATCTCTGGTAAGAAAAACGCAAAAACACATACATTTACAACTGATAGACTGATGTTTGCGATGGCTAATATGTGATTATATAATATAATATAATATAATATAATGCAACTTCTCTGATTGAGCAGTGTCTGAAGAACCGGACCAGAGTTCGCTGACGCTCTCCTCCACCATCCGCTCGTCAGACCGGCAGACCATGAGTAATGTGGTCGAGCGGGCCTGCTGTCGGGACTACCAGCGGCTGGGACTGGGAACGCTCAGCAACAGCCTGACACGCTCTAAAAACGAACCCTTCCGGATCGCCACCGTCAACCGGATGTACACAGTCTGCCGAAGGTGAGTTCTCCGAAACAAAAATTCAAACAATGCTAAACCATATCATTAGCATAACAGTTATACCCAAATATCATTGCCTGTCTGTTTGTGTGTTTCAGTTATCCAGGGTTACTGATCGTGCCTCAGAGCATCCCCGATTCTACCATCCAGCGCATCTGCCGCTGCTACCGGCACAACCGCTTCCCTGTGGTGTGCTGGAGGAACTCCCGCACCAAAGCTGTGCTGCTGCGCTCGGCCGGCCTGCATGCTAAAGGCGTCGTGGGATTCTTCAAATCACCCAATGCACCCACTGCAGGTCAGAGCCAGAAGCAATAAAAAAAGAGAGATTAAAGCAGCTATTCTCTTATATAGAAATGTTTTTAAATAAATAATTATATATTTTAAATTATTGCATAAATATACACTATATTTTATTATATTTTTCAATAAATATATTTATTAATACTTTGAATTGGATTATACTTTTATATTTTCAGTTTTTATTTTCATTTCAGTCTGAGTTTTAGTAATTGTGTAATGTGCTTTTTTATTTGTTTTTTAGCTTTATTTTTATTTAATTTTTTAGTAATTTTAGTAGTTACACTTAATTTTAAGTTTTTCATAGAATATTTCATTTTATATTTCAGCTTTATTTCGTTTTCGTTAACTATAACAACACTGGTAAATATATTATATCTATTTATTATATCTGCTTTTTGCAGACACTTTTATACATTCAAACTTAAGCCGAGCTCTCTAACCACTAGGCCACTTAAAGCAGATTAGAATAGGACGAGATCAACCAGAGCATATTTTTGGTATAAAACTAAAAGTAAACATGTTTGTGTTTGGTTTCAGGCCCGTCCCAGGCCGACTCCACCAGTCTGGAGCAAGAGAAGTATCTGCAGGCCATCATCAGCTCCATGCCCTCATACAGCGAAGCCAGTGGGAGGAACACACTCAGCGGCTTCACCTCCTCACACATGAGCAACTCAGGTCAGACCCTGACTCTAACCTTTAACCCTAACCTTACTCAGCCCTAACAATAGTGACCATGTCACATAATTAGATGTACCTTAACAATTCACTTGTGGTATTTACCCCCTAATGTGTACTGCGTGTGTTATTTTTGGGCCTCAGACTCATCAGACAAGCTGAGGCAGCCTAAAATAGGAGCTTTAATGAAACAAGTCATGGGGACTAAAGAGGACGCGCCAGGAACCTTCAGTCGAGGAGGTGAGAGTGTGTTTTTAATATGCGACTTAACCCACCATCCATTCCTCTGTTCCAAATCATTTATAAGTTCTTTATTCAAATAGAATTTTTGACATCCAGTCCCACATGACAGAGGAAGTCGTGTGCATTTTTGCATTGGCTTATGCTAATGTTAATTTATTTTGCTGAAATAGCTGCCCATTTTTGTTTGCTGATAGTAATGGGCATTTTTATGTCATCTGACCTTAGCGCTGGGTCAGAGGGCAAGGGTCATATCCCTCTCTCAGCCTAGAGTTTCAGTCAAGGCCCGCAACTCACCTAGAGGTACAGTAGACCCGCCCCTGCTCTCAAATCTAACCAAACAAATTTCTCGACAACGAAGCTAGTGAGTTTGAGCACTAAGTGTCCATGCAGTGTTGTCATCCTCTTTCATGTGCTAACTAATCATTGACCATCATGTCTGTTTGTTTGTGAGGATGTGATGACCATCTCTTTGCATGTGATCCACCAAATAGTCATTGTCCTATTTGTCTATAATGTGCTTGTAGAAATCACAAATTCTCTACACCAATCCCCAAATAAACATGCAAATTCACACAAATGATTCCACAAAGCAGAATTAATTGCCCGTTCTCCATCAGTGAATGATCTCCATTGGTCTTTGTTTTTCCCAGGAAAGTGGGGCAGTATTCGTGGTAGTGGGCGGCTCAGCACATATAACCCTGATGTGGGGAACAGGCTGGCTGAGAAAGAATCCCCCCAGGCTAATGGAGGCCCATCCGAGACCTATTTCCTTCGCCAACAGAGAGCGTACCTCTACATCATTGGAGACAAGTCCCAGCTCAAGGTTATTAGCTTAAATACTTAAACTTTCATGTGAAAATGATTCCATATATAAAGTAACTTATGACAACTTGTATTGCAATATTATTTGATTTTCAAGAAATGTTAGCAGAACTAACATGCAATTTATTTCTGTAATTTTGGCATTTAGTGAGATAATAATAGTAATAATGATGATCATTTTATTTAAATCAATAAATATTTATAATTATTATACCGCTGCTAATGATAATTGTATGTTTTTATTTTAATGTAAGTCATTATTTATTTAAAGAACTAAATAATTTATTATTAATAATAATAACAATATTAAGTTCTTTCCAGTCCTGCCAGCATCATGTTTACAAATTGTTTCCTACTATACAGATGTCCTAGATTCTAGATTTAATTAAACATATTAATTGCAGTATTGAATTGTGGGTGCTCAAGCTAAGCCCTCTTGTTGTTGTGTTCAGGGTGGAAAGCAGGACTCCTTCCAGCAGTGGGAGGTGTTGCCCATCGAGGTCTTTGATGTACGGCAGGTCAAGAACAGTTTCAAGAAGCTGATGAAAGCCTGTGTGCCTTCCTCATCCAACACTGAACCAAACATGACCTTTCACCGCTGCCTGGAGGAGTCGGAGTGGATGAATCTGGTACTTTACCCCTTTTCCCCTTTTAATTGGGTTGAATTAACACTTAAAAATACAGTGTATTGGTCAGTTTGTGCTACAGTTTTTAATATTCTTGATGTTTATTATGGTTTGTGTCCCATAGCTTCACAGGGTTCTACAGGTGTCCGTTCTTGTTGTGGAACTCCTGGACACTGGTTCCTCCGTCATGGTTAGTTTGGAAGATGGCTGGGATGTCACAACACAGGTAGGACAAACACCTAAACATGCATGAGCTCCGTCTGCCATTGATATTTGTCCATGTGTGCATTAATGCTGTGTTGGATATAGGTTGTGTCCCTGGTGCAACTTCTGTCGGATCCGTACTACCGAACGATTGATGGCTTCAGGCTGCTTGTGGAGAAAGAGTGGTTGTCATTCGGTCATCGATTCAGCCACCGCGGAGCTCAGACGCTAGCCAGCCAGAGCAGCGGATTTACACCTGTCTTCCTACAGTTCCTTGACTGTGTGCACCAGGTATGTGTAGTGGTGTCTGTCCGATATGGGTTTTTCCAGGGGCTGGCGTCAACAGCCAGAGACCAGGGTTGCGGGTAATAATCTCAACCTACTGGTCGGGAAATCACTATCAGTAAATGTGCATGCACATGCGTTCGTGATGTATGCAAGTATTTTAGTTTTTTTTTTTGAGCAACACTCAAGTGCATGGCATTATTGCATGCAGGAAGCTTTGCTTGTTTGCATGCATTCTTCATTCAGTTTTTCAGTGGATATGTTTAAATCTATTTCTGGAAAGTTCTTATCTCATGCACCATAAAACTTGCATCTACATAGACAAATGACTGTTTTGTTGTTGGATGTTGATAAAGAGTAATCACCACTTTCTAGGAAGGTCTTGTCCAAAGAAAAGGGAAAAATAAACCTTATATGATTGGTGATAGTATGAGCAGGTACAGAAAGGCAGCTTGTTAATACATGCTGATGTACATAAACCTGTCCCAACTTCCTGCTTTGTCACTCTAAACGGACCACACCTTCGAAGATGAGATACCTTACTATAACTCATCCGGATTGCACAAGCCTTATCTAGCTAATTCACCCTGAAGATAAGGACAGACTTTCTTTCCCCACACATTTAAAGAATGAGATTTCTTAATGGTGGGATTTCAGAACATTGAATCTGGATTTGACAAGAAATCAAAGATGATTATCTCTTACACAGTGAACTCGATTAAGCTTCTAGAAATTCAGGAGATCTTGTTTCTTATCCCATGTCTTTCTCACTGATAAGGCAATTTGGAAGAAGAAAACTTGCCCACTCTATTCTCTGTTCCTTTGAAATGGCTTTTACCTAAACACTAGGACTCCACTGTTTGTAAATACTTTCATAAATACTGTACTGATTGATCAAAAGTAATAATTAATAATTTAATAATTCATAAATAATAATTTACAGATGAACTGCTTAGGTGTCCCACAAGGTTCAGTCTTGGGCCCGTTTTTTTGTTGTTGTCATGTATACTTTTATATAGTTATGAAAGTGAAAGTGAAAGTGACATGACATGTGGCCAAGTATGGTGACCCATACTTGGAATTAGTGCTCTGCATTTAACCCATCCTAAGTGCACACACACAGCAGTGAACACACACACACCGTGAACACACACCCGGAGCAGTGTGTTGGACATATAAACCTAGTTATTACAATTGCAATTTGCTTTCAATAGTCTGGTATTGGTTTTCCTTGGTCTAAAATCTGTTTAATGCAAGAAAATATAATGAATTGTTGTAGAGCTTAAGATCTGATAGATGTTATATTTCAATATTCTTCCCTCTGCACATTTTCCCAATAGATCCATCTACAGTTCCCCATGGAGTTTGAGTTCAGTCAGTACTATCTGAAGTTCCTAGCCTACCACTACGTCTCCAACCGCTTCCGCACCTTCCTGCTGGACTCAGACTATGAGCGCATAGAGCTTGGTGAGTCTAAATCATCAACCAACAAATTAATCGACAACATATTGTCAATGTCAACTGTCATCATGACTCGTAATGAGATTTTGATCTAGTCTTCTTTCATGTTATTGTGTTCTCATTGTGTAATGCTGTCGAAAGTCAAGTGATACCTTACAGGAAGTTTCAAGTGAAGTGAAGTGAAGTGACATGACATGACATGACATGACATGACATGACATGTGGCCAAGTATGGTGACCCATACTTGGAATTAGTGCTCTGCATTTAACCCATCCAAAGTGCACACACACAGCAGTGAACACACACACACCGTGAACACACACCCGGAGCAGTGGGCAGCCATTTTTTGCTGCGGCGCCCGGGGAGCAGTTGGGGGTTCGGTGCCTTGCTCAAGGGCACCTCAGTCATGGTATTGAAGGTGGGAGAGAGCGCTGTACATTCACTCCCCCCACCTACAATCCCTGCCGGTACGAGACTCGAACCCGCAACCTTTGGGTTATGAGTCCGACTCTCTAACCATTAGGCCACGACTTCCCCACGACTTCATGGTGTTTATTTATAGTATGCAATCATTAAACCCTGTTTGGCCCTATCCCAATGTATTGTCTGTGTAGGTGTCTTGTATGAGGAAAAAGGTGAGAGGAAGAACCCTCAGGTGTGCAAGTCTGTCTGGGATTACATTGACCGGCTCAACAAGAAGACCCCCATATTCTACAACTACATGTTTTCACCTGAGGAGGAGGAGGTAACTTTCTAATTTTGTTCTAACATTCTTAGTTTCAGAGCATAGTTCTTTAGGTAACCTGAAACAAAATGTGACTAAATGACTCTAGTGCCCTCTGTTGGTTAGTGTCTGTAACTTGCCTTTCTTTTGTCTTGTAGGTCTTGAAGCCCTACAGTTTTATCTCCAACTTGAAGGTTTGGGACTTTTACACAGAGGAAACGCTTTCTGAGGGTCCGTCCTTTGACTGGGAATTAGTGCGGGGTCAGCCGGAAAAGCCACAGGAGGAAGCCGGTGATAGACAGGAGATGACGGCTCCCAAGTCCCAACGGAGGATCGTCTGGCCTTGTTATGACAGCCTCAGTAAAGTACTGCCTGATGCCATCACCAAACTCTTGCAGGTTAGGAATAAAGCAGAAGTCCTCATTATAATGAAATTATTTTCTTCATACACGAATCCTTATGATCTTTTTAATATATCAATTCAGGATGTGCAGAACCTGGAAACTGAGTTGGGACAACCTACGGAAAAATGGAAGGACACATGGGACAAGATTAAGACAGCCCAACGAGTTGAGTCCAGACTAGAGAGCAGGGTAAGATATTAATTACCATCTTACCTTTATCTGCAAATTACTAATGGGATGGTGTATTAATATTTTGTTTCTCTTTCCCCAGCACTCCTTCTCCAGCTCTCTGCTCATGTCATCCAATCTGAGTCACCAGCGGCGCTCTCAGGGTGTGTATCTGCAGGAGAGCGGGGTCGGCTCCTCCATCAACCTAGCACTGGACTGCGAGGTCAGCGCCACATCCACACCTGCAGCTGGTCGACCCAGTACCAGCACGCTCTACAGCCAGTTCCAGAGCACTGAGAGCGAGAACAGGTCTGTGAACACATTCTTCATACTTCATCGGCTGCCCCGGGTCTGTTTTTGGGTTAAATGACATTTTCAACTTTAGTTATGGTTGTATAAATGAAACAAGTTGTTGTTGTCACCTAGCAAAATTGGGTATTTGATGCATGACATATCCATAGACTTATTTTAAAATCAAATTTCAGGTTAAAATTAATTTTATATGAATATATAACGTAAAGTGTAAATTGTATTTTTTTTTTCCCCAGTTTTTAATACATTTTTAGCCTTCACTAGTTAATTTGAAATGGTCCAGTTGTGTAAAAACAATAAATGTTTGCAATATATTTATATAATAACATATTAGAAATAATGCACATATTTTATAAATTTTATATTGTATCATAAATAATTGATATTTTTTATAATAATTATATTATTAATAAATAATAAGTTTTTTATATGAACTCAAAAACTATATCATAAAAGAATAAAAATGTAATATATATGTATATATCATTTTTTTATTTTTTTTTTTGATGTAGGAGCTTTGAGGGTATTTTATACAAAAGAGGCGCTTTGCTGAAACCTTGGAAACCACGTTGGTTTGTACTGGATAAGACCAAACACCAGGTACTTTATTGCTACAGTGAAACCAAACACTGAAAACTTTGGTTTTGGAACCATAATTGATTCAGTATACAACTCTTGCATGTTATATATTAAAATGAATTATTTTGCAATATGTTTTTGATAAGGAATAATTAAAAGGGGCTGAAATTGATGCTTTTATGAACCCCTTTTCTCTCTTTCCTAGTTGCGATACTATGAAACAAGGCAAGATAAAGAGTGTAAGGGAGTGATCGAGCTAGCCGAAGTGGAATCTGTCATTCCGGGGACTCCCACCATGGGAGCACCTAAAAACATAGACGACAAAGCCTTCTTTGATGTAAGACCTATATAACCCATTAATGCCCGTTGCTTTATTTGTCCATGTGTGTTTTTTTGAACCACGTTAACCTTTTTTTTCCCTTTCTCTTTCAGCTCAAGACGACCAAAAGAGTGTACAACTTCTGTGCCCAGGACAGCACGAATGCACAGTTATGGATGGACAGTATTCAGAGTTGCCTATCTGATGCGTAGGAGGAGGGACATTGCGGAGGACAGAACTGTGACACTTTGTGGGGGGCGAAGCCAGTGACGGACAGTGCTCATAGCCAATGGGTAGCACTTCCCGGGGTGTACAGAGAGAAGTTGGAACGGGCTTCCGTATTGGTGATATTGAACTTTACGATGACGATTTCAGCGTTTTTGTTTTAAAAAAACATGAAAAGCTACGAAAAAACAAAGAAATCCCTTAAAGACTGATATCTGTGGACTCCCCTGTGCTCGGCTTGTTTTAAACACGCCCATACACCCTGGATGTTGTCCTACGCTTGTTCGAAAAGGCATGACCTGCGATTCTTCATCCCATATTGCTCAAATACTGCCAATGGCACCTTTCAGCTATGCAGGGGCCTAAAAGTGCCCAATAACTTAGCCACAGCTTGCAAAAGAGTGACCCTAATGTGACCTTTAACCTCTTCTGAACTGTCACTATGCCACTGCTTGGAGTCGTCCAACAACTCACACATCACAGTCATCTGGACTCGTACATCATAAATTCTGCCTTCTCATTGGCTGGTCAAGTTCTCTCGCTCCTTTCTGATTGGTTGGCTTCATCCGTGCAACGGTTCATGAAGGATTTTGTGTTTTCTTTTACATTATTTACATCAAAATAATAATTAAAACGTTCATTCTTGTCACATTTGACCAAGTCCAAACAGTTATCAAAATGCCATCTGGAGATTGAGATTTGACTGTTTACAAACTAAATTCTTGGGTTCTTATTATGAAAATTAAAACCACTATTGCTATTGAGAATTTAAGGGATGTTGAAGGAAAAGGAGGGATGTGTTTTGTCATAATTTATGCACAGAAATACAATTCTTTGATTTTTACAAGACGAAAAGCGCCGACTAAAATGGGGGAAAACTATGTGTGGATGGGGTTTATAACCTCTTCGTGTTATCAAGTGTCTGTTTACACCAATCAGAGGCCAGAGATTGGAGCTGGTCGCCATGACAACTGGGTTCCTCATCATTTCCTATAACAAAAATATGCGAACTTTAAATATGCATTCTGAAGGGGTACAAACTCTCAAATTGAAATGTATTAATGGATCTGAAAGAGATATCAGACCTGCCATATCTATTTAGTGAGCTTTTTTTTTTCACTGAAAAACTGAATCAGCCTGTCCTGAAATCAAAGGCCTGTTGTCATGCGCTTCTGTTCTCCAGCCTCTGAGCCCTGGATCTGTCAGAATCAGTGTTTTAGTTAGTCTGTTACCTGTTCTGTTGAATCCTGTACATAGAGGAGTTTGTTTATATTATTCCTTTAGAGAAAGTCTATTTTGCTGGACTTGGTGAGGATGCATAGAAGTGTCACCTGTTTATCACAGGACTGCACTGTTGCAGGGTTTTTTTTTAAATTCCAGATACAAGAACTAACACACACACACACACACACACGGTGTAAAATAGGGTAATACTTCAGAGTTGTTGACAACAAAATTTGAATTGTAGATTTTTGTTCCAATAACCTTGTATATAATACGCAAATATGTATGTTAATGGTAGTAATTTATTTAACTTTGTCTCCTGAATATGACAGTCCTCAGAGCACCACTTAACTTTTAAATTAGAAATCCAATATGTGCCATTGTTTATCTCTGTGTTAACGTGACTAATGATATATATTTTTTGGAAAACTTCAGATATGACTCATAAATAAACCCTACATTTTTTTTCTCTTTTTTTTTTTTCTTTAAAATGAAACTTGCTCAGTACATGTTCTCATAATTCGAGTCCTAGGATGTCACAGGTTTCGTAACATTTGAGCAAATTATATCTGACATCAAAAACATAACATTTTCAATTATTTATTTTTCATACTTTTTTAAATTTGCTTTATTTCATCTGATCCAGGTTGTGTTGTCAATCATGCCGTATATTTTTTAGGATTAAACCACTGTGGGGTTCATGGCCTCCTGACATTTCTGTGTGTGCTGCTTTTGTCTCGGTTTACTAGTGTCTCTGCAAAGATTTATATTAATTTAAAAATTAGAACATATAAACATCCTAATCCTTCATTAAAACATCAGAACATCGGAATACGACTCAAGTGTCAGTCAAACTGGGCGAGGGGGTGAATAATTTTACTGTTTAGTATAATTAGAAGTTTTGTGGTTTAATAGTATTTCATACAGAAAAATGAACCCAAAAAATAATTATGCAATAATTTACTCACCCTCATCTTGTTCTAAACGCTGTCTTTAAATTTTTTTTTTATACAGGTTTTGTGTAACATGGATGTGCAAATACATTTTATTTTAAAAATTAAAAATCATTTTTGGGTTAACTATCTCTTTAAGCTGCGCTTTCTAGATGTGCATGTACAAGGATTTGTGTAGAGACACATAGCTCCATCTGTTGGTAACTTATTAACATTACACTAGCCGTAGCATGGCTATATGAGGTTTTGTAAGCTAAATTCAGATCTGATATTCACATTTAATATGAGTAGTAATAGTGACGTGAATCCAGCATTTAATTTTCGCAGTGAATGATTAAAAAAAAAAAAGAAACTGAATCTTATTCTGCATAAAGATCTCCCGCTGTGATTGGTTGACTGATAAGCCAATCACTGGCGGATTTCAAAACTCAGGCCTTCGATAGCTCAGTTTAGCTCAGTAGAGCGGACTGGAGCACTTGTGGGTTAAGAGCTGGAAGGAAAGCGTTTATTTGCTTCGGTTTATTCGCAACCAGCGGTTTTAAATAAGCATGTAAATAGTAATATTTAAATATACTACGTAACTACTGTAAACATTTGAAATATAATAATAACGTACATTACAATAACCTAACACATGTTTGCTGACAAGTAATTTCTAGTCTGAAATGTTATGCTGCAACCAGCCCTTCGATAGCTCAGTTGGTAGAGCGGAGGACTGTAGAGGTCGAACACTGGAATCCTTAGGTCGCTGGTTCGAATCCGGCTCGAAGGAGTAGTTTTTTCTGTGGTATTACAACACGTTAAGGATTTCAGTCCAGGTTAATACTGAGGCTTCAGTAATTTACCTCGGTCGGCGTTATGAGAAACTGACATTACATTTAACTTTGCAAACAATTAAAAAGAAGGGGAAATTATGTGGCTTCTCTTTCGCAAGTGTTGTGTTAACTTACTCAATTATAAAGCATTTTATTATTATTTTGACAGTGACGATTGGTACTTTTATTTTGAAAGGCTCCGTACAGTTCCTGCTGTTGTGACGCCAATGACATAAAATCATTTTTGAAGCCTTTCTTCACGCTGTTCTCACATGGAAACCTAAACATGGAGAATTCAAGCACAGAGAACCAGAATGTTCTAATTCCTTACGTATGTAGTCATCGTTCATATTCATTTTGGCACTTTTGGTACGTACCGAATTCCTGCTAACTGTTAGAAAAGTGTAAATGTATACTTTAAACGTGAATTATCAATATTTGCGCATGTGCTTCAACCCTGAACAGCAGTTAGGTCACAATTATGAACTGGTAGTGGATAATACAGCTCACACTGAGAGAATGAAATGTCTAATGTTGATTGGTAAATTGGATTGCAAGACACGGCATTACTGCCACCCTTCTCGGCTAACGTTACTTTAATCTTGCATTCTGATTACTTAAAGGGCCACTCGGTATTTTTTTTTTTTGGTAATTAAAAAAGTATCACGCATAAAGCAATGAACCGCACTTATGAGACATATCATTTTACATGATGTACACTTATGTTAGAAGAAGAACTGACATAAGTCTTCTCTCTAGAATAAGGCTGTTTTATTCGACATGTAGCGGGTCGCTCCCTACATGTGTTGATATCACGTGACCGTATTATGTAGTTTACCGCGTTATAATAAAAACAAAACAACGATAACCTATTTGCCTAATTATTTAAATAAAGTGCTTTCAGCCAGTGCTCAAGCCATTTTAAAAAGCATATAATATCAGAAGTTAAAAGGCATAGTCAAAAAAGCGGCAGACATTTAAATCAATTTAAATATAAGAAATGTAGATTTGACACATGTGCACCCACAATCTACAAGCGTAATCTTACTTCATGGAGTTCTTCTACTTTTGCATTATCTTAGATCACAATAACATTTGTGTTGTATTTTGTATTAACTGTTACTATCTTGTTTTTTTAATTGTTACAATCATTGTTGTTTAATTGTTACAATCTTGTTTTTTTTACAGAATCAGGATCAAGAATCTGAAAAAGAGAAAATGGAATTGGATATTAATAATACGTTTCAGACTAAAACGACCGGTGATCAGAGCTTTGGTCCTGAACTTGGACCAACAGATAAGCCATGCACCAGTGGTCAGTCTGAACAACTAGGAGATCAGAGCTCCAGTGGTCAACTTGAACCAACAGCAGAACCTTTCACTACTGATCAGTCTGGACTGACAGGAGAACAGAGCTCCAGTGGTCAACTTGGACCAACATCAGAAGCATTCACCAATGATCAGTCTGAAGAGACAGGAGATCAGAGCACTGGTGGTTCATCTGGACTGACAGCAGATCACTGCACCAGCATTCATTCTGGACAAACTGGAGATCAGAGCTCCAGTGGTCAATTTGGGCCAACAGGAGAACATTTAACCAGCGATCAGTCTGGACTGGCAGGAGATCAGATCTTCATTATTCAGTCTGAAAAAACAGGGGATCAGATCTCCAGCATTCAGACTGGACCTGCAGAGATGCAGTGTGGAACTCTGGTTAGTCCACACTCTGGGACTGGATCGTTAGGTCTGCTGAGCATGCAGTACAGAGAAAACAGCTCGGATGACAACTGTTCAGACAGGTAAAATAATAGGACATTAAAGTCTGTGCTTTGACATCACCAGTTAAGAACCTCCTTCTGCCCTAGCAGCATCTTGCTAAGCTCATAGATTATAATTTGATCATTATGTACATAAAGAATGTTTCAAAAAACTAGTCTGATTGATTATTGATTATTTAATGATTAGTTCTTATTATTTTTATATGATCCAGTGACTCAGACTCTTCGTCCTCCACATCCTCCTCTTCATCATCCTCAACCTCTTCCTCCTCTGAGCCTTTTAATTTAGTCAAGAACAACGCAGAAGATGACGATGAAGGTGTTGCCATGGGCAATGAGAAAAGGCCTGCACCATTGAAAACCCAAGATGAGCTGCTTATCGATGTGAGGGGAGGAACTAAGTGGCAATCTATAAACCGAAATGATGTTTCTGTTGGCAGAATTTCTCAATTTCCTTAGCTGTCCATTTGTGATCAAATCAATCAAGACTGATGTTAATACCAGGCATAAAAGAGCATAATTTGTAAGGTATCTTCTGTGTGTGTAGGATCTTCCTGTAGTTGAGAACCTCTTCATCAGCCTTCCAGAAGATACAGAGTTGGAGCCCATTGGGACAATATCAAGCATTGTGGAGCAATTAGGTATACAGGCATCTGCCAAACTCTAAGCATACATTTACTGCCGTTCAAGATTTTGAGGTTAATGTTTTTGAAAGATGTCTCTTATGCTTACCAAGACTGCATTTATTTGATTAAAAATACAGTACAAATTAATATTGTCAAATATTATTGCTATCTTTTGTGTTAATACATTTTTAAAATGTAATTTATTCCTGTGAAGCAATGCTGAATTTTTAGCGTCATTGCTCCAGTCTTCAGTGTTACATGATCCTTCAGAAACCATTCTAATATGCTGATTTGGTTCTTGAAAATGTATATGTAAATCAAATAGCTGTTTTATATTCATCAGCTAGAATTTATTATTTAACAAGACCAATATTTGTCAACTCATTTTTCCATATTTTTACATCTTAGCTGAGAGACACCATGCAAGTTTTGTCTTGGCTGAATTTAGAGGACATTTCATACAAAACTGATTGATTTTATTTAGTGATTGTGGAGTCATACAGGAACACACCACCACTGCATGAAAACAGCGTGTTATTCACCAAAAACAGAAACTCTGTTGGCAAGGTCAGTAACAATGTTTTATTTTTCCAAACTTTTGTAACAATCTATAAAATGTCTTTTAGGTGGCGATATACACTGTGACTTCTTGTCCAAGACTTCATATTGTGCTATAATCTGTAGTTTTGTGGGACTAAAATGTTGTTGGTTTCTCCTCAGATCTTTGACGTCTTCGGGCCAGTTTGTCAGCCTTACTATGCTTTGAGGTTCAACTCTCATGACGATATCGACCAGAAAGATCTTAAAATTCGAGATGTGGTTTACTTTGCCCCCAAAATTAAAGATTTCACAGACTACATCTTTACAGAGCGACTCCAAAGGTGAGCACCTCATTATTAAAGGGGTCATATGATGTTGCTAAAAAGTTTGTGTATTTGGTTCTTATCTATTCACGAACAGCTTGTAACACTCCAAAGAGAAAGGAAAACTTGAAATCGCATCATATGACCCCTTTTAAAGAAAACTTGGGTGTGCCTCAATGTTATTGAAATACGCTTATCTTCAGTGCTGTTCTACTATGGTATTTTTCCGAAAAACATTTACAAATTATTTCTCTCAAACAAGGACCAAAGGCTCAGATGCATTCTGGAAAAATGACCAGGAACCACCCCTTGAGGTAAATGTGCCCTTTTTGTAAAAATTATTTAGAAAATCAGGTCAACAAAGGCTTAAACTCTACTGAATAGAGTGATACCCTGCCCTAATAGTATGCCATCAGTATTATCTGTTAATAAGTGATGGTTTAGCCTCTCCACCGATTGGTTTTTATTCTGTGTGTATGTAGGCACTTGATTTTAGCGATGATGAGCAAGAGAGGCTGGCCAAACAGAAGCTTAAAGAGCAAAAGAGACGGCAACAAAATGATTCTGACTCAGGTGAGTCAAACGGTCAATTTTATGTTCAATTGTTTTTTTGTTTTTTTACCGACGTGATCTGAATTCGAACCTGAATGAGCACCACACATAATGTTTATATGCGCTAACTGCTCTGTTAATCACTGTTTTTACTTTCCAGAGGATGAATTGGATGCCCATAAAGGTCCGCCCCCTCATAAATCCGGCCGGCGGAAGCCCAGACAGAACCGCAACGTTCCCCGTGGGCAGCACCACAATCGTGGTGGCGGTTTCCATAGCAACTATCACGCTCGCCCCCCCTTCCCACCGGAATACATGTTCCCCCCTCCAGATCCACACGTTTCCCTTCCAGGGCCCAATGATGCCACCTTTTCCCAGACCGCCACCCTTTCACATGGGAATGGCCCCGTGGCCCCCAGGGCCAAATCAGGGCTTTATGTTCCAGCCCCCACCTCCACCACCGCATAATCAGTAAAGCTGTGATTGAATCCTATTTACAACCTGCACCCTAACAGGGATCACAATCTTTGCATACTAATACAACTGTATACAGGTGTAAAGTATGAATCAAGCATAACTATATTATTAGAGTGCAATTTTTCACTTTCTATTAAAAATTATTAATTTCTCACTTTCAGTGTGTCTTTTTCACTGTGTGGTGTCAGACACGATTGCTCTATTTTTGAAGCTGCTTTATTCCATTTATTTATACATAAAAATTGGATTACTGTTCCTGTTTTTTATAGTACTGCTCAGAAGTGGAAATGCAAAATGTTGATTTGATGCACATGTGAGGGGAAAAAAGACCTGTGAAATATTAAAGGGATAGTTAACCCAAAAATAAAAATTGTTCACAGTAGACAAAGTCATACAGATTTGACTTTGATTTGATTTGACAGATTTGAAGTTAAAGATGAGTGTTTGACGATAGAATTTTCATTTTTGGGTTAACTAACCTTTTAAGCAGACATGAAAAGGTTCTATAAACAGTGACCAATCCCGAAATAATTATTCCAGGGGTCAATATACCCATATGAATATCGATGAAACAAATTAATATGTATTTTTCTCAAAGTCTGTGTGAGTCATTCATGAAAATAATGACAACATGGAAAATGGAAAGGGACATATTAGAGGTAAATTTCTCATTGTTTCTCCATTACATTTTAGATTATTTAATACTGATTTGATGCTGTTAGTGCTTGAGATGGAGTTATAAGGCTTAATTTTGTGTTGATCAATTTCAGGTGACTTATTACAGCTCAAGTTATCCAGTCAAGAACAGTGAGTGGTTTTCTCTTTTTTTGACAATATTGTTGTAATTTAATATTGTCTAATTACCAGTTTTGTGTAATCTAATGGTGAATGGTGGATAAAGCAGCATAAAGTATATTCTGGGCTTTGTGTACATTTTTCTTTCTTTATACAGTATTAGCATTTTAATTAAGGTTGTGTATAACTAAATCATTTCAGGGCCCCCTTGAAGTTTTATAAGGCCCCCTGTTTAAGAACCTGATTTAGTCAAATCTGCTCTACAATCATAAATGAAAGTGCCGGTACGAGACTTGAACCCACAACCTTTGGGTTATGAGTCCGACTCTCTAACCATTAGGCCACGACTTCCCCAAAGAAATGGGGAAAGAAGGGGTGTCATAAGAAATGACACCCCTGGTCTATTGTCATTTTGCCATCTTTAACTAAACATGTTCAAAATAGCATCAGCTCCGTGCCCTATCCCATGATCCCATATCCCTTTTCCTACTGATATTACGGATGTCCCGGGATGCTCTTGTCTTTCTGTTGTTTAGAAGCTGTAATTCTGACCTCAGCAACCCGAGTGTTGTGATTCAAGGTCGCAGTGTGTTTCCAGCAGATTGGCAGTGCCCAGGGCAACGCAATCCATCTGGGAACTGGCAGTTTCATTCGCTTCTGTGCAAAATGGGGCACCTGGATGGAAAGCGTGGACTGCGATTGCTATCTCAACCATGTTTGAAGCTCTGAAACAGGAAAGGAATGTGATACTTCACAGTGACACCTCATTTTATAACTGGGGGTACATTTACTAAGGTCAGATTTAAAAAAAAAAATCATAAATCTTCCTTAAAGGGGTCCTATTATGCTTTTTCACTTTTTTTAATGTTAGTCAGTGTGTAGTGTGTATGTTTGGGCATTAAAAAGATCTAGAAAGTTACAAATCTCAAAGTCCACTCCAAAGGGAGATATTTCGTTTTTTAAAAATCCCTTTTCAAGAACTACAACGAACGGCTCGTTTGGACTACAGCGTTTGTTTTCCGGGCTTTGTGATATCACAAAGTGGCTCATTAGAATAGCATTACAAATAATTCCGCCTACAGAAATTCGAATGGTTGGGGGGTGGGGAGGGGTGATGATGTCAGGAAACAGTGGTTGCAATTTACTTTTTAACTCTGTTCCTGAGCATTATAACCCCAATTTGCTATTGTGTGCTGCGCATTTTACTGAGGACAGCTTCCACATCACAAGTGAGTAGTGCCGGATTCGCCAAAAGCTTTTGTTGAAAGACGGAGCAAGGGGCGTGGCAGTACTGAAACACCGTCTAAGCTGTCCGCCAATCACAACGCTCTGGGACAGCGAACCAATCACAAGACATTTTGTTTTTCGGAAGGCGGACCTTCATCAAAGCCGGAACTAATCGAGCCGTTTGTGGCAGGATGGGGAGAAAGGTATTTTAATAATGCCAGTGATAAACTGTAAACGTTGTGGAGAAGCTGCGGGAAAACAGGCAGAGGCAAGGATCTATGTGCAGGTATTTCATGGAAATACAGCATGTTCTAGTACACCCCCAAAACAAAATCAAGACTTTGTAAAAGAGCATAATAGGACCCCTTTAAAGAATTTTAAGAGATGTTATGCAGAACACCAACCTGTCTGGACATAAAATATACTGTAAAAGTATTATTATTATTATTATAATTAATAAAATGGAAAAAAAATGCAACCAGAAACATTAACTACACACATTGTTCGCTCATATTTATCTCCTCTGAAACATAAGGTTAAATTTATTATAAAAAACAATATATGGCATTTCAACAATTCGTCAGTGGACAAAGTCTGATTATGACAAACGTTATCCACCAATTGGCTCTACATAGTAACTTAGTTGACAAGTAACGGTTGACAATTTCACCATTTTGACTTATAATTTCAAATGCTGCAACCACGTTATTTTCTAGACCACGTTAACCTCATACTTGAATATGTATTTAAACTTAAATCATAAAATATTGCAAAAACAATGTACCCAACAGGCTTCCATGGCGTTGTTTGGTCAGTAACATGGTAGACAGAACATTTGCATACATAAAAAAATATTATATTAAAGAAAATCAAATTGATATGCTATATATATCTAAATTAAATGTATATAAAAAAAATATAGAATGTTTTTTTTTTTCCTTGAGAAAATTGGTAGGAAAAAAATGGGCATGAAATGAAGGCCTCTACATTGTATAAAATATCGATCCTTTGCTGTGGCAGATCGTAGAATTCTGCAGCTACAAATGAGTTCTTGTCAGTTCGTTTGCTTTGAGCTTAAAACATCGATTCCCTTTGAGTTATTTCGGTGTTTTTTGTGAAACAGAGAGAAAATGACCGATACGGAGCGTGTAAACGGACAAATAAACATCCCGTAACCTTGAGCAGGTGTAGCTGCGTAAGTATGGGATTAAACTTTAAGCTTGCACTTTGCACAGGACCCGTTCCAGTTTCTGATGACTTCCTTCCCTGTTTTGACGTGTCATTTAAGGGGAAGATATCTGGCCTCGTTTCAGCTGAGATTCGGTTGCCTTTCAGCGGAGCCACCCGGTTGCCAAGCAACGCCATCATGTTGCTGTGACAGTCTCGGTAGCGGCTCGTCGTCTCATGTTAATGTCTCTCGTGCTCTGACACGAATGTCCCACAATCTGAATGGTTTTGCAAACAGAGAGGCTACTGTAGCAGCTGTAGTTTCTTAACGAGTGAAGTAAAGTTCCTCGCCTAACTGGTAATTGGTAAGGGCAACGTCTGCTGCACATTGCATCTACAGGCCATTGTACATCGACATAAACGCGCGAGAAGGCTAATCTGACCAAGATATGTGTCGCACAAATAAGAGTTCTTGTCCCCTCACTAACTGTTCATTTATTTATAAATTAATGATCCCTCCTGGCATTACTAGCCTTGGTATGTTTGTTTATAGCTGTTAGAATAGCATACGTGCGACGTTTCCTATAGTAACGTTATATAGCTAGTAGGCTACGTACTGTGCGCAGTTATAGTGAGTTCATGTAAATTGGAACACTTTTTGCCATTAAGATGACTGGGGAAAATGGACCAATTAACCTGAATTAACCCTATATACTGTTAATATTCTGAATTAACGTTTATTTTTATATTTTCATTTTAATTTTAGTTAAATTTGTAGTCCGTTTGTTACGTGCTTTTGTCATTTTTATGTTGCTATTTATGTTTAATTTATTTCAATTTTATTTGTAGTTCAGTTGTAGTTTTTGTGCTTCAACTTAAAAATATTTCAGTTAGTTGCCAGGGAAACATTTCACATTTTTATTAATATAATTTCTAATTTTTAAATAATTTCTCATTGTTATTTTCTTAATAATATAGAGACCACTACAAATTATACCGTTTGTTGTTGTTTTTTTATATTTGTTCATGTAAATTGGTATTTTTGTTACTATTTGTTAATAAACCTAAATAGCATTAAAAATGGAGACCACTACAAAATAACCAGTCTACTATTTATAGGTATGTGTTCAGTAAATTGAACATTTTTGTTTTATTCAGAAAAAAAGAGATACATGGTCAAAATAACAAAAACAATACAGTGCTTTCAGATCTCGAATAATGGCAAGAAAACAAGTTAATATGAATAAAAAAAAAAACACACAATACTAATGTTTTATTTGGTGCAATAACTCCAGCTTTAATGTGTCATTATGTGAAATCTGAAAACATGGCATATTTTTATTATTTTGACCAGTTGTCATTTTCTGCAAACAAATGACAATATTTTTTATATGGAATCTGGGAGAAATGTTGTAATTTCTCAAGTTTACAGAATAAAACAAAAATGTTAATTTTACTCTTAAACACATACCTGTAAATCCAGAGAAACTGATAATTTTGTAATGTCTCTTTTTTTTTTTCCAGAGCTGCATAGAGTGAAGACTTAAAATAATAATCCTTGATAATATGAATAATAATAATTAACTAAAAATAATTTAAAAAATAAATAAAATCAAATGAATGAATAAATAAAATAATAATAACAGCCAAATAGAATGAAATATATTACTATAAATAATCAAAAATCTAAATGTCTTATACCAAACTTACTTCGTTTTGTAGTTTGTTACTTTGCAGTCATCATGGACCCAAAATGTATATTAGTACAAAAAGCATCAAGATGTTTTCAAAAGCCAGCTGAATTGAATCTGTGAGACAATGGACCACACAAAGCATTCGAAAAGTTAACAGATGAGAAAGATAAAGGGGGAGCAAGAGAGCTGAAGTGAGTGAGTGAGCGAGAGAGCGAGGGGGAAGGAAGGAGGGAAGGGAGGCGAGAGGAGGGCGCGCAGTAAACGACACATAATGCACAGCGAGTAACGGGAATGTAAGCTGTCAGTGTCCTGAGCTGCACACAGATCTCATTAAAGGTAAGCAGAGCAATGCTTTATGTGTGTTTGAGACTTTCAGAATGATTATGTTGCTGAAATACCCTTGATGCTGTGCAGGGTTTCAAGCTTTGTTTTGTAAGGAGGAGACAATAAGAAACAGAGAGGAGAGAAGAGAGGGAGAGAACTGCACAGTTGTTCAGGAAGAGCAGTAAATCATCTATAAGCAGTTTAGACGGTGATTTCTGAAGTTGTTTAGAGGGATATTGAACTGATCTGTTTGTGTGTGTGTGTGTGTGTGTGTGTGTGTGTGTTTCAGGATGTATCGACCGTCGCAGCACAGTGTGTGTGGAGCCTGACATTCCTCGCAGGGCTGTGTGTGAGTGTCCCTCCTGTTTTCTGACCATTATCACTGCGCCTGCTTCATTGGCGAGCGTGTGTTTGGACATCTAACCCCCCTCCGACCCCCCACCCCCCACTTCCTGAGGCCTGTCGCCACGACAACCATGGACTGCGGATTGCGTCTGCCACCCGTCATTGAGGAGGTCTTGGATCCTGCAGGTGTGTGTGTGTGTGTGTGATGTATCTACAGGTGTTCATTTGTGCAACGATGCATGGAAATAATTATTGTTTTCTCTCCCCCTACATGCATCTGCATTGTTCTCTGGTCTGTCATGAGGCAGAATGTTGTTTGGAAGGATGAAACAGTCTCGCTGTCTTTGTCTGATGTTAGAGATAGAGAGAGCAGTATCAGTGTCAGTCAAAGGAAAGGTTATATGTGTAACTTGGTGAAACAAATATGAATGGGTAAACAACAAACATCAAAACCTCTGAAACTGATATTATGATGTGATGGTGGTTTTCTGTTTACAAGTCATGGAATGCAACTGCTGGTAAAATTGTGTTAGATGATATGATTTATTTTCAGATAATATGTCTTGAGTTAAGTTTATTTTTCTTAAGTCTTTGGCAAATTGTTATTTTATTTAAATAAAATGTAGTTAATCTTTATGTTTAAGACAACAACAACAACAACAACAAACAATATTTGATTATTATTAAATAATAATAATAATAATAATAATTTGCCAATGGGGTAAAAAAAACCTGAGAAACAAAATTCTTAGCCTGTTTTAATGGTCTTTTTTGAAGAATTTTTAGGTGTTTTATTAGTTTGTTTTTAGTTTTAATGGAAAAACATGGACACAGTTTTTTTTTAAAAAGCATATAATAATAATAATAATTTACCTATGTGGATTATTATTATTAACTCATAAAATGTAATTGCAAATATAACAATAATAACATTTTCTTATACTTTTTGGGGGAATCATCTATCAAATAAATTAGTTGCCTCTGCATATTAAAAGATGGGGAAAGTATTAAAAAAATAATAATAGTTTCATCTTTAAGTTACTTAAAATTACTTACCCTCCACCGTAGCTCTCAATTCTCATTTGTGCTTACACATATTCAAACTTTCCAAACTTGCCAAATTTTGACACCATTGATTCTCATGCTTCTAATAACTAATCTTGTCAACCAACCAAGTTTTGTGTGCTGTGGTCTGCTTGTGTGTGCCTGCTAGTAAATTAAGGCTGTTTTGTTTTCACATGCTGTATATTTACATGTAAATGGAGTAGCTTTGTTACCATAGATGGAGAGGCTTTGAAGATGTGCAGCAAGGGATTATGGGAAACCAAACACTGGCTTTCTGATATGTTGCATGCTCACTAGGGTGTTGTTATGAAACTATTGTATTTTGAGTGTCTGGGCACATACATTTATAGGCACACTGTAATGCTGTAGATTTCTCCTTGGAAAGGCTTTTATGTCTTAAATAGCTGTTGTCTGAGGACTAGAGGGATTGTTTTAAATTGTGCCTCTGATCAAAAGCAGCGACGTATGTGATCTTCAAAGCTTCAGTCCCACCTTCTCTATCTCCATTGCTCTTTTCCCAAAGAACCTTGTCTCCTGCGACAAGACGCACAAGGATTGTTTTACTTGATCTTATATGGTATTACTGCAGTAAATTGTGAGAAATGTTTCTGTAGGTGGACCTGAGATGGAGAGATGGATTGAAGGAGGTTTGGGGAACGAGAGAGAGGATCGTTTTAACAGCATTTCCACATCACACTCCTTATTTGCAGTGCTTCCATGACAATTCCCTCTAAATGCCCTGCTGATTTAGCCAGCAGTGATGGTGCTGCCTGCCTCTCCTCCATCCACCAGACGCCCACATGTTCCACATTATTCGAGTGCCACTTGCATTCCCTGTCCGCCCTCGGATGATGAAAACACATGTTCTTTCTCTCACCGCCCACATTCTGGGTGCCATAGCAGTTACAAAGTTTAGGTCCAGTCGAACCCCAAAACTTTCTAGAGGCCCTTTCTAAGTTCATGCCTGTTTGAGTCTTTGTCCATGCGAGTTGTCCTAGAAAACTGAGTACCAACGTCAAGAGATTGAATGCTAAGAATTTGTATGTAGTCTGTTTTCTTTTTTTCTTTTCACGCTGATAGAAAAGTCGGTTGTCGACTTGTCCCTCAGTTTGTGCACTTACAATGGAAGTCAATGGTGCCTTGCAACAGGAATGTTAAAAAAAACAATACACACATATAATGTTTGAGTTTATGCTTATTAACATTGTCTGTCCAAATTTTATCCAAATTTTATACTCTTGTCATTGTCAAGCCATTTAAAGGTGTAGTTCACCCAAAAATAAAAATCACCCTCACTCCCTCCAATATGATTGAGATTGTTTTTTCATCAGAACAGATTTGGAGAAATGTAGAATTACACCACTTGCTCACCAATGGATCCTCTGCAGTGAATGGGTGCCGTCAGAATGAGAGTTCAAACAGCTGATAAAAACATCACAATAATCCACATGACTCCAGTCCATTAATTAATAAACAAATCCATCATTAAGCTTCAAACCATTGCTTCAGCCTAAAGCCCTTTATCCAAAATATTTCTTTTTTTATAGTTGTTTCGTTTGATTTAGGAGAGAAATATGCATATATCAAGCACCATTTAAATCGAAAACAGTTCTTAAACATTGTGATGTTTTTATCAGCTGTTTGGGTGACGGCACCCATTCACTGCAGAGGATCCATTGGTGAACAAGTGATGTAATTCTAAATTTCTCCAAATCTGTTCTGATGAAGAAACAAACTCAATCTACATCTTAGATGGCATGAGGGTGAGAACATTTTTAAGAACATTTTAATTTTTGGGTGAACTATTCCTTTAATCTGTTGCTTGCACATAAAATGCAGAGAGATACCAGAAAGGGATTGCTTACACATCATCCACATAGAACAGTAATTTAAAAAAATGAGATTTTGGACAACTTTGCTGCTCTAAAACATGTTTTACAAACATACAAGCTTCAAATTATGTCTTAGAAATGCCTTGCGTCAAAGACTTTTCTTCAAGTGCACTTATACTATACACTTTTTGTTTGTTTGGACAAGCTGAAGGATCTATTGAAGTTATTTCCTGTTGTAATCGACAGCATGCCACAAATGCTTTTTTATGAACCCAGAACGTTCTTTAGTTCTTGTTTATATGTTGCGGAGGTTTACATACGTTGACCTCTGAACTCCGACTGACTCAAAGAAGGCATACTGCAGCTTTCCTTCCTCCAAATCTTCCTCTCCTCCTTCCTGTGGGTTTCCTCCCTCTGTCACTCGCTGACCCAATCTCAGATGTGAGGACTGGAGTGGCTCTTTAGAACGTTCCAGAAGAGCTGACGGCAGGAATCTCAAGGGCAGTTCAAGTGAGATCACGCTCGGTTAGCAAGAGAAGTTATATGCAGAGAGAGATAGTGTGTACGCGCCGCACGTCTAAGTGAAGGCCCACACACAGAAAAAACTTTCTCATGAGTGAGAGCTCAAGAAGTCCACCGAGAGCGTGAGAGATCCAACTCACTTTTCTTTCCCCCTTCTGCTTCGTGATGTGAGTTCTGTGTGCTTTTTCTCAAAACATTAAATCAGAACATGACCCAGTTTACTTCTCTAATTCATCAGTGCACAATGTTCTAAAGGAAATAAAGGCTGTTCTTCATAATCTTTCAATAAAACTTTCTCCACCTCTGAAATTACTTTTCTGATGATGTAACCCAGATGGCATAGATGGGGAAAAATATTATTAATTAACCCACTAGACTTTGACAAAAACTCACTGGCATTGTGCTAGGTTGTTGTGAGTAGTTGCGAGGACATTGCTATATGTTGCTTAGGTGATTTGAGTGGTTTACAGTGTGGCTACTAGGCTGTTTTAGGTGGTTGCTGACTGTTCCGTGTTCCACCTTTTCATTCAGGTTTTTAAAGGTGCAGTATGTAATATTGACAGCCAGTGGTTTAAATGGGTACTGCTGTCTAAATTCGTAATAATTTAGAGAGTTGTTTCTCCTGCCCCTCCTACTCAGACTCGATGTTTACGCGGGTTGCCAGATTGAGGACACGCAACAGGAATGAGCGCAATTGACAGTGGAAGGTGACAGGTGAGGAGCCTTACACTGTAAGCTGCTGAGTTGATTTATCAGAGTTTGAATATGTTTCTGGTCATAGAGCTTTTTAGATGGATGCCAAGGCTTTTTAGGTCAGGTAGAATCTGCGATCTCTGACTCAGTTTGCTGGCTTCCATGGCTATAATACGCTGTGTTTTCCACCAGCTGGCAACCCTGGATGTCAAAATACTGTTGGGTAAATTGGCAGTGGGCGGAATCACACAGACCAAAAAAAAACAGACATTCTGACACGCAAAGCATATTTCAAAGTAGAATAACTGGCTGTAGTGTTGTTTTTCATCTGCAACCATGTTATGGTACAGTCAAAAATTACATAGGGCACCTTTAATGTATTGCAAATACCATTACCATGTAAAAGTATTATAATTGTTCATTCTTGTTCTAATGTATAGCGTTTATAATGTTCTGTGAAAGATTGGTTTGGTGTTTTAAAAAAAAAAAATGTTTTACCTTATATAACTCGGATGACGAGGTTGTGTATGTAGTTTTTGTGCATGTAAAGTGCAAAATGATACCAGTAGGAGTTATTGGGGCTTGGGCAGGGGGCTGTAACCATGGCAACAAGGCGATAGCGCGTGAACTCCTGCAAACTTGAACGTCATGCAGCTCCTCCTTTTGCGTCTATGAGAGTGAGAAACCAACAATCTCGTTTTCTGGTGCTGCTTTCTCCTCTCCGTCTCCCTTTTTCCTGCGTCCCACTTCTGCCTCCCCTCTCTGTCTCTTTCTCTTTCCCTTTGTCTTTCTCTTCTCTCATTCTACCTTTCTTCCTTACCAAGCCAGGATGGAGTCGACGTGAATAATTCATGCCTCTCCTCACTGCGCCAGAAATGTGACACGGGCACACACACATTTAAAGCACTCTAATGCTTCTGGGACCCGGTGATATCTCACTTAAACACAACTCTCACCCTTTTCATGCCACATTTATGCAGTCTTCTATTCAAATCTTTTATTCTGGCTTCATGGTGTTATGACACATTTATTCTCTTGTTCTTTAAGAAAAAGTGTTTGATTTGATTTCCCTCTTGTGTCTATATAGAAATGAATCCGAATGAAGGACACAGTCAGTGTGACTTCTTTGTACGTGAGGATTGTCTTACAGATGTCTGCATGTGTGTGTAATGGTCAATGACGTGTGTCTGTAAGGGTTTCGGACTGGGCGGCTCTACCACACACTACCAAAAGCTCAGATATCGTGCAAACAGGACCAACAGAGATAAAGGATAGATTTGGTTTGTTCTAAATGTTTTATGTGTTTTTGTTCAGGACTAGGGAGCCTCTGGGGAGGCTATTAAAATGAAACATTTAGGAACAAATAACCAAATAAAATACAGAATCGTTTGGTAAAGATGGTTGTTCAGTGTTTTATGTAGTTGAGTTCACAGCTTTTTATACTACAGCACT
>NW_015548309.1:727531-736076 GCF_001515605.1 Sinocyclocheilus anshuiensis | reverse complement strand
GAACAGCTGGGTTTTTTATATATATATATATATATATATATATATAACTCTTTTATTACAGTAAAGAGTAATAATAAAGAGTATTTTTTAATACACATTGTCACATGAACAAGTTAGAAACCTACACATGGCAGTAATGGTTCCTGAATCATTTCAAATGACTCACAGTGTTGTTATCGTTAGCTAAAACTATTCAAAAATCATTTTCAGTAATTTAATTTAAGTTCAAATAAAATATTAAATGAAAAACTTTAACATTTAAAAAGATTAAAATTAGAAATGTTGCTTTGGCAACAGTGTTGGACATTTTTTATTTTGAAGTACTAAAAATACTAAAGCTGAAATAAAAATAAATTAAAGCTGCATAGAAATATATATATAAAAAATAATAAAAATGACAAAAGCACAGAAAAAAATCGCTAAACCCTAAACTAAAATGAAACGAAAAACATAAAAATTAAAGCTAATGCTAAATTATAATACATATTAATAAATATATAATAAATAATATGAAGTATATAAATAATACAAAAAAAAAATCACTGTTCAGTGAAGTAGATTCGGTGACATTTCTGTATGCTTTACTTACAGAGTGAATTTGTTTCAAACCACTAAATCACAAGTAAGTTCAAAACAGTTTTATGTATATTTCTGACTGATTCATTTAAAGGGGTCACTCTCTCTCTCTCGCTCTCTCTCTCTCTCGCGCGCTCTCTCTCTCGCTCGCGCACACAAACACGATGCGCAAAACTCTGCATTTGAACAGTCAATAGCAAATACTTAAACTAATAACAAAACAGTAGCTGATTCAGAAGTGCCAGATTGTCATAGCAAAGTCAGAATTACCACCTCTCCTAGGTTCACGAAACGGTCGTCCATAAAATGCATTGCTGTTCTGTTGTAAGTGATCTTAAAGATTCCTTGCTTTCGCCTAGAAACACACAGCGTCTCCCTGGCATAGCTGCTTCAACACTACCAGCGGTTACTGAAACCACGCCTTCTTTCTTTGCGTGCACATTTGGGCGGCATTATGCTAATATTTCCACATATGAGGTAGATATGTGGGGGCGTGTTAGAACAAGCCGTTTTAGGGGGGCGTGGCGTGGCAGAGTCTTAACTTTGATAAAGAATATCTCTTTGGTTTTGAGACTTTAGTCTTTGCAACTTCAGGGATCTTATCTATGCACAATCAGCTTGTAACACTCCAAAGAGAAAGGAAAACTTGAAATCGCATCATATGACCCCTTTAAAAGAACTGGGTTATTGGTGTCATTTTTCCATGAATCAAATGTTACAACCCACATTGTCACAACCTCTCATTTTTGCATGCTGCAAACACTGGATTGTGCTCTTTAAACTAGATTATATTGGACAAAGCTGAGTTTGGATGGACATAAAGCTTTCCAGACTTGATTTTAAATAATTAACAGCCATTACGTAGTCACAGATGGAGCACTGCTTTCTCTTTTACTCACTCATTATACTTGTATTAAATGCTTTCTGCTGCTGTGGTAATGTCTAGGTTGTCAACACTTAATGAGAACTAATTAACAATATCACAATAGAGGAGAAGAGAGCAGACATGGATCCATAATTGGGGTGTTTTGAGAATGCGTAATCATCCCCCACCTGTGAGGCCTCATTGATATTCCTGAAACACAGGTCTGTGCTTAAGAGCGGATGCTGATTTACATTGTGTTAATGTGTGTTTACGTATGAGTGTGGTAGGGCTATACAAGCATTGTTTAATGCATGTTTTTTGGACAGATTGCAATATAGAAAATGTCACACAGCCACCTCCTCTTCTCTCTGAAATGAATGCTTGCAATATGAAATCAAAATTGACCTTGTTTTCGTGCATAATTCATCAGTGCACATTATTGTAAGGCTTGTCTTTTATAATCTTTAATCAAAACTTTCTCCGTCTCTGAAATGACTCATTTTCCTGTCACTACAAGGCTATATGAAAGATTATGTTGATTATTCCAGTTAGTGCCGTCTCTTACAGGAACAGTTTACAGAAATAGGAAACGTTGTCATTTATTCATGAACCTTCATGCCTTTCCAATCCCGTATGACAAAATTTTCAGTGTAAAACACAAAAGGAGGTGTTTCACAGAATGTTCTGGTTGCTCTTTACATTACAATGAAATTGAATGAGGATGTGGAGCTCTAAAATTGACAAAAATGACACCATAAAAGTATTTCATATGACTTTACTATATTCTTCCCCTCTACACTTAAACTCAAATTTTATTTGCATTTGCATAGATTCAAAATGACACGTCATTCCAGGTTTGACGTCAGTGATGCTAAATTGCTGTTAGTTGTAATGTGCCTTGCAAGTATGTCAGTGCAAATTATTATTGGATACTACTGGATATTTTTGCCCTTTTTCTCACTCCAAGCTACCTTTATGACTTAGAAGGGTTTTGTTGACTACTTTTATGGTGCTACATTTGTTTTTATTTTTTTTATAGCTTATAGATTTTTTTATAATTTATTTTCCATATTCAATGCAGCTTTATAGAAAATAATTATATTCATTTTTATAATATCTTAACATCTTCATGCCTTATAGTCACATTTAGCAAATTAGAGCTGGGAAATAATATTGTTTACATTTTTTGATGATATAAACAATCAAGCATTTGAATTTTGCTATATAGTGTATATCACTTTTCATGCATATACTGTATGTATGCAGATGAAGATGGATATTATCCAGCTTTAAATATATTGTGTGATACATATGTGACAAGGAACGAAAAACTCAGTTTGATGTGATAGTGGAGAAATAAACCCTGTCACTATTTACATTTATTGACCGGAATAGAGCAGCAAGAACATTCTGCAAAACATATTCTTTTGTGTTCCACAGAAGAAAGTGAATCATACAAGTTTGGAACAACATAAATGTAAGTAAAGTATGAAAGAAATGTCATATTTTGGGAAACTGTTCTTTAAAAGCAATTAGAGCCACAGCGCCCATTATTAGGACTTCTTATTGTGTACATTCGCTTGAAGGTCTCTGTAGGTGACTGTTACAGTCCCTTTTCCCATGCATCTGTTTTTCACCAGAGCTGTCAGCTTATTAACTGACAGGCACCATTTAGCCAGCTCAGTCTGGGTCCTTTTCGCAGAGACGTTGCAGTCTATACTTATCCTGTGGTTTACTGCAGGCTTATACAACAGCAAACACTGACCACATTACTTCCCTCAGTCAGAAACCTGCAGCTAACGCTCTGGGAGCCCGTTTGACTTTTATGAGCAGCAGTTTAACTGACAAATTCGACTTTTGACCCATTACTGAAGATGCAGTAGAAAGCACTTTAGCCTTTGCACAGCACTGCAGCTGTACTGGTACTTGTTTTTGGCAGGTGTTTGCTATGGAAAAACAGCATGCTGCATTGCAGTCATGCTTTAATAATGAGGAGGAATGCAACTTAAGTAGAAAATGCCTTAAGTGTGTATGCAAGAGTCTAGTTTTGTAAGTTAGTCTAAGTCTTTGTGTTTTGTGATTGTATGTGTGCCGAAGGTGTTTGCTCTACTCTTGCTCCTTGATTTCCCATCATCTTTCTTCTTCCCAGTGCTGGGCTCAGTTTAATAATTATGTTTAGACTCTGATTTTCTGTGCAGCTCATATGGTGGTGACAGGCTGCAATAAATTAAGTGTTTAAATATTCTTTTTGGATTTGATGGATAACTTGAGAGTATAAGGCTGAAAGGTCTGTTTAAGGTTAAGGTCAGTGTAATGTTACCCTCGGCTAGCACTGGGAGTGAGAGCAGCGCTATAAACAGGAAACTGATGTCACAGTTTGGATTTTAGCCAGACACAGGCTGACCATGAGCAAAAAAGCGAATATGCATGTAAAGTTAGTTAGTGTATAACGGGTCTTTCAGGCCAAGGACTAGAAGAGAGTGTTGCATTTGAAATAAAATGCCTATAATAACATGTATATCAGTGTTTCTCAACCCTGGTCCTGGGCGCCCCCCAGCACTGCACATTTTGTGTGTCTCCCTAATCAAACACACCTGATTCAACTCATTAGCTCATTAAAAGTAACTCCAGGACCTGAAATGGGTATGTCAGATAAGGGAGACATACAAAATGTGCAGTGTTGGGGGGCGCCCAGGACCAGGGTTGAGAAACACTGATGTATATGATACTATAATGTTGTATTTACATACTTATTTTATGATGTTTACATTAAATATGCATTTAAATAATAATTACTGATATGTAGATTCATTAACTTGTATGTTAAATTTGAAATTGATTAAATATTTTAATTATATTTAACATTTTAGTTAATTATTTGATATTTTAATTGTGTGTGGGACAATGAAATGTAGCTGAATTTTATTTTATTTTGGATGGATAGATGGATGAATGCAGTACTGCTGTGGACCCCCTGTGACCCCCTGATGAAGACCCCTGAAATAGTGTATTTAGTTAGTTTGTCCCTCACTGAGATCATGTCATTCTGATTGACTGCTGACGGTACTGGCATTATGATTGACAGGTCAGAACACAGGTGATAGCATAACTAGAAAGGGTGCAACACATCTGAATACATCAGTGTTTGATTGATCTTGTTTTTGTTATGTTAAGAAATTAGACTGGATTTCCACCAGTGCCGCAGGCCGATCCCAAAGCCACACTTGTGACCAGAATGATAATAATTCTCTGAGCTCATGAGAACTCTGTGAACTAGACGAGAACTATATTTGTCTGCGTTTATGACGATTGTAATGGGACTCTTTGCACATCAACATTTAATGCCACTCATGATATTAAGATTAAATATGAGCCTCTGGACATGGTCTGAAATAGTTTCATTTGATTATTATCTCCAAAGTGCTCATTTGCAAATTAAGTGTGTCAGTTGTTTTGTAAATTAATGCTCTGATTTCTGAGATGGGTTTAAATTCCACATAATACATTTCTCATTCATTTTGATGCAGCTGCAGATTCCATCATGGAATTGTAATCAGGCAAAATTACACAAATTAACTTAAGGAACAGACTCTTGCATTCTCCTGAACTATGTCTGTTGAATAAAGATGCGGCTGTTTTTATGAGTCGTCGTCATACATGAGAAAATCACAAGAATCTGAGTTCAACAGGAAGTGTCGAGCCTCTGTTATGTCAGCCATTGCATATATGGTGCCTGTTATTACAAGAGAGAGAAAAAAATCAGTTCACATGTGTTTTGTGTTCTGTGCAGTGTTAGATTGTGCATGTACATGTAATTTTCTAAAAAAATTACTCACCCTCATGTAGATGAGTTTATTTCTTCAGGACACATTTATAGAAATCTAGCGTTACATCACTTGCTCACCAGGATCCTCTGCAGTGAATGGGTGCCGTCAGAAGTGACAGTTTAATGTTAAAAAGCCTTAATGATAGATTTTTTTTTACAAACAGACAGGCAGCTTTACACTTCACAAGATGTTAACCGATGGACTGGAGTCGTGTGGATTATTGTGATGTTTTTATCAGCTGTTTGGACTCTCATTCTGACGGCACCCATTCACTGCAGAGAATCCATTGGCGAGCAAGTGATGTAGTGCTACATTTCTCCAAATCTGTTCAGATGAAGATAACTCCTCTACATCTTGGATGGCTTGAGGGTGAGTACATTTCAAGCAGATTTTCATTTTTGAGTGAACTATTCCTTTAAATTTTAAAAGTATATGCAGAACTATAAGTTTTGTATCAAAGATCATAGACTGACAGCACTACTTTATACTAATTATACAGAACACCAGAGATGCTGCTGTTGCGTAACTTTGCCTTATTCGTCCTGAGGGATGCTGCATGATTGCGGTGTGCATTGCCTATCCAGTGATTGATCCAGATGTCTGTCTGCGTGTAAAAATAATTATCCGTCCCCACAGAATAATTCATAGCTCAGATACGCTGGATAAAGCTGATTGGTTGCTATCAAAGCTGCCTATAATCCTTTGAGCTCAAGACCCTGCCTGTTCTGCTGCTTCCGCCTGTATGTGTGTGTGTTTCCCCACTGGTTCATTATTATTTTATGTTTGAAAGACTTTAATCTGCAAAGCATGATCAATAATACAGCACAGGGCTCATTACACGGGAATATTACATTCAGGAAGAGAGAGGGAAGTGAAGAGAAAACAAACAAGGGGAAAAGAGAAAGAGGGAGTGATCAGGAGAAAGAAAGACGGAGGAATGGAGGGGGAGGAGTTGCTGGCAAGACAATTCATTTTCCGCACTGACAGATTCCGTTAATCCCACACAGGCATCTGATCTAAGAGGATCAGAGAGGTGAATCGTCTAGTCAGGTCTGGCATGGCCGACTGTCTCTGTGTCCTGTGTGTGGACCTCGCGTCGTTCACAAGCATTAACCAGTTTAGATTTGCCAAACAGGTGACTGTTGGAAAGACGGATGGACCCGGGAAAGAAAAGGAGGATCATTTGGAAAACGAGAATGAAAAATAGCTGATGTGAAGCGTGCAAGGCAGGAAATGAGGGTGTGATGAATAGAAAAGAAGAAAGGGATTGGAGAGAAGGAGAGTGTTGAAATTAGCTATTTTTAACCAGTTGGCTCCTTCCTTTGGTGGGTGATTAGCACAGACTGTACAGGAGAACGACAACAGGAGGAGATCAGATGCTCACTTTATGTTCTTTCATTCAGTTTGTTTGTCACTTTTCATTCAGCATAGAAAAAAATCACATGAGATCTGTTTAATGTCTTATTTGATGTCATTTATTTGAATATTTTATCTAATGTATAGTATTAATGATGTATGTATGTGTGTGTGTGTGAAATTAGTATTATTAATAATTTAATGTCATATAATATATCTATATATGTGTATTATATATGTATAGTATACATATTAAATTATTATTATTAATTTAATGTTCTATATTAAAAAAAATATATATACACATTCATTAATATATTACACACAGTGTGTGTATATATATATATATATACATTCTTACACATACACATACTGTATGTGTAATAATAATAATAATAATAATGTATATAATATATGTATATATAGGCCTACATTATACAAATGTGTATATATTACACAAATATACATACAGTGTATATATATATATATACAAAAAAAATATATAAGGTTTTTTATTAATGATTTAATGTTTTATATTGTAGTATATATACTTAATAGTTTATATATATATGTATATATATATATATATATGTGTGTGTGTGTGTGTGTGTGTGTGTGTGTGTGTATAAAATTATGTACAAAATCGATTAGTATGATGTATGTGTATACCCAGTCCTGCCACTAGAGGACTCTATGGGTCTCTTACAGTTTGAAAGGGCCACTGCTGCTGTTGGCTGTAATTTCTGTGTCTGTGTTGTGTTTGTGAACCGAAAACAGGTGAAGGCAGAGGGGTGAATCATGGCCTAAATCCTTAAAATAGCACACATTCCTCTAGCACTGGGACACTGGTGGCCCTGGGTGGGTGTTTTGATTGCTTGAGGGGGTCTGGAGGTCTGTTGGTGGCAGAGAGAGATGAGAGCTGGGGGCCAGCAGGTGATGAAGAGGTTCCTCAGATGAAGGTGTTGGAGTGGATGGATTTAGTAGGTTCTCACCAGAGACGACAGGTGGAGGTTAGGGGTGGGGGTGTGGGACATGTATAGCTGCACATCTCATTTCCAAACAGAGAATGTGGGTATGACAGCGAGACAACTTTGAAATGTGATTTTGCTGGATGAGTTAATGTTGATTAGAGCAGAGAGGATTCAGCTCAAGGAGTATTGTAGGTTCAGTACAAGTTAAGCTCAATTCACAGTATTTCTGTCAAATAAATAAAATAAATAAATATAGACACTATATATATATATATATATATATATATATATATGCACTCATACATACATATATAGATATATACATATATAAATATCTGACTGCTGAAAAAATTTTGAATCAAGTCTTGCATATAATTGACTGATTAATTTATCTTTGATCTATTTTTCTGTCTCAGACGATGTGTGCGACTTGAAAGTGGAGCGGCCAGGTATAGGCAGTGAAATGACGGCCAAAGAGCGAGGCTCGCTGGAGGACAACGAGGAGAGAGACCAGGAGGAGGTGGAGGCTGGAAATGGAGAGAAGGGGCAGGAGGATGAGCGGGAGAAGACGGAGGTGAAGGAGGAGGAGAAGGAGGGGGAAAGAGAGGAGCAAAGAGGAGTGGATGAAGAAGATGAACTAGAGGTGCTGAGGTCGCAGGTGGTGCAGCTGCTCCTGGAGCTGGAGGAGACCAGAGAGGTGTCGCAACGACACGAGGAGAGCTACAACGAGCTTCAGGGTGCGTATGCTAATGGGGTCTGTTTTTAGGGTGTGACATCATCACTGGGGAGTTCCCTCTGAGCATGCTCAGCTGTCACTGACCACCAAACCACCTGTTGCTTGTCATGCCCTCACACAAATATTCCTGGCTTGTTAATATTGTCGGATGCCAGTGATAGGTTACTAATTACATTTCTAATGTCCCTCCAGCCACCTTTTAATGTTGTTCTGT
>NW_015548309.1:658821-727521 GCF_001515605.1 Sinocyclocheilus anshuiensis | reverse complement strand
CACCAGGCCGAGAGCTTTACGAGACAGATCCAGAGACTTCAAGGTAAACAGAAATAGAATTAGAAATAGATGTGTATGCACCACAGTGCTAATAATTGAAGTCAATGATAAAATGAATAAAATTAACTTAGTAGACTTCAAAAATGACAGATACAAATTGCTTTACTCAGTCATCAAGCAGCACAAATACCCTCTTACATTTAGCATATTGAATAACAGCTGTGTCCAACGCTAATGAATAAACATTCTTGATATATCAAGCTGTTTTATGATTTCAACACAGACCCCGGGCAATTTGAAGAGGCTATTTTCATATTCATGTCTTTGTGCTGTATTAAAAATAGTTGCTATGGCTATGGTTTGAAATATTATACCCATACTACTACCCAATATTATACTATTATACTACTACCCAGATAACATTTGCCACAATGTGCAATATACATTATAGTACAATGCACTCGGTGCTTTTATCCCACAATGCAATGTGCTTGATTTCACCTTCCTTTTCTTGAAACATTTTGGTTTGAAAAACTTTAAATTACTGAAACTTTAATTACTTTAAAAAAAAGTTTTTTTTTTGTTTTGTTGTATTATTTTGTTTTATTTTTAATTACTGTTTTATTTGACTATTTTATTTATTGTCATTTTGTTTTGTTTTTATGTCATCTTATTTCATTTACTATTTTATTTACTATTTTTATTTTATTTTATTTTATTTTGTATAATTTTTTATAATTTTAATTTAATTTAATTTAATTTAATTTAATTTAATTTAATTTAATTTAATTTAATTTAATTTAATTTAATTTAATTTAATTTAATTTAATTTAATTTAATTTAATTTAATTTAATTTAATTTAATTTAATTTAATTTAATTTAATTTAATTTAATTTAATTTAATTTAATTTAATTTAATTTAATTTAATTTAATTTTCCGAAATTATATTTGGATGGCACTCTCTAAATGTGACAATGTAGCATACTTCTGTTTAAAATCTTAATGTTTCATACTGCGTACTGTTTCACATATTTTTTTTAATAGTAGACAGTATGCACTACCAATGCAGCTTCATTATCTTTATGAATGCATTAAAATTGATAATATCAACTAATTGCATTACTCTCTGCACGTCATGTTGAAACACTTCCGCAATGTCTTCAAACTCTTTGTATTCAAACTCAATGTTATCTGTAAATGCATTATGATGGGATTATATCAATCAGTCAGGTAACTACCATAGAATCCTTCAAGCTTGATGTCATTTCCTGTGGTTGATATCCTGACATCCCATTTCCATTGGTTTGTTTGAGTGCTACTTTGGTGCAAGAGGGAGTAGAGAGGGCCTTGTGTGAGCCGTGGAGAGATGGAAAAGCAGAGATGATGGAATTGTTGTTCACTTCCCCAGTGACTCACTTTCACTCTCAGCGGCTGTGCTGTAATTAAATTAAATGAACTGTGAGGAGGCAAAGTAAACCTGCGTTTGCAGAAGTGCACGGGCTGTACCGAAGTATCATCATGAGTAATAGAATCACAGATATGAATAACACAAACCACTGCCAGAATCAGATTCACATGCTGGATACCGGAGAAAACGGTTCTTTGGTTTAATCACAGCCTGTGACGAATTTTTTTTTTTTTTTTTTTTACGGTGTTCCCGCCTTGCAAGAGAAAGAGACTGATTATAGTTTTCCAGAAGCCCCTGCAGACTAAAATTCACACTTTGTGGTGTTAGTTTAAGAGGTTTTGACATTTTTTTTGCTACTTGACAGCTGGCTGTGCTGAGTGAATGCTGTAATGAGACGTGAAACAAAGGCCTGTATTTTTCACTTCAAATATTCTTGATTTTCAGTGAAGTGGCCGATTATAGACCTCAAATGGTCTTGATGTCCTCAAACGGTGCATATATAAATGCTACATGGATTTTATTAGTTAGTTGACAGCTCATAAGGTTTTACAAGTGTATGCATACTTTCCCTACCATTTGTAAGATATTTGAATTAGCATTTATTTTTATATTGTCAGTTTTCATTTTAATTTTAGTAATTTGGCATGTGCCTTTGTTAATTGTTTTTTTTTCTTTAATATTTCCATTTAACTTTATTTCATTTGTATTTCAGTTTTGAGTCATTTTAGTAGTACTTAAATTTCAAACTTATTTATTTCAGTTACCAAGTTGCCAAAACAACATTTCTATTTTTTGATTGATTTTATGTTTAAATTTGTTCATCTAATTTTTATTTTTTATTTTATTTCAACTTTTTTACCCAAAAACACACACACACACACACACACACACACACACATATAGTAATTTTTTTATTACTATTTAATTTGATTTATTTCCAAAATAAAACCTGGACATCACAAACTGAAATAAATGTGTATCATACCATTGTTTAAAGTGTAAATTTTTGGATCCTCCATACTGTTTCAGATGTTATTTAAGAAAAAGTAGGCAGTATAAAGCGTCGTTAGGTGAAAAAATAAGTTGTTGTTTAGATATTAATTCATACACAAAGAATTAAACCTGTGCTGCCTGAATCAGTTTATAACTTATGCTTTATTATTTTGTCTTATTTTATCTTTTAAAACTTTTTAGGCACTTGGGGATACATTTTTCTCACTTATTTCCCAATAACACATATCAATACCATGGTATTACCTAAGAGTACCATGTGAATGCCATGCTATATGAATACGGTTTTATGTTATACTTTGGTACGTACCAAAGTACCATTGTATTATGATATGACTGCACTGCAATACTTTTTATTACCCGATTTTCAGTTAAAAGATGTTGTTCTGTCCCTGCTTCTGACCCACAGCCCAGCTGCGTTCAGTGCAAGAGGAGCTGGACAGTCTTGAGGAGGAGAAGGCCAGTGAGCTCTGGGAGGCACAGGAGGAGCTGCGTGTGGCAGAGGAGGAGGTGCAGGAGCTGCAGCAGGCGGCGGAGGAGGCGGCAGCTGAGCGAGAGAATGACATCGCTCTGCTGCAGGAGGAACTGTGCCGTCTGCGCGCCACGCTGGAGCGTCTGCGGGGCACCACGCAGGAGTATGAGCTAGAGCTGACCACACTGCGGGCCGAAATCAGCATGAAGAACCAGCGCAGAGAAGAGCAGGAGAAAGCAGGAGGAGAAGGTCTGATTCCCACCACACTACAGGCTCCCAAACTATGCCAGCTAAAACGACCAGTTTATATCAGCTTGAAGTGTAGTTTATACTGGCTAGTGCTGGTTTGGTGCTGGTCTGGCTGTTTGCTAGAGATTAGTGAAGCCTTGCAAAGGTTGGTCAAGGTTGTCCTGTTAGTCAGGGACACCAGCATAATGTGGTCCAAAACACAATGAATGTGACTAGTTAACCGTTCCATCGTCCTCATCCATTTAATCTGTATATTAAATACGAATGTAGTGGGATTCACTCGTATGAAACTCAACACACTCTTAAAACTGTGGTAATATGGGAGTAAATGACCTCTAATGACCTCTAATAAGCAGTGAGTACAACAGGGAAATAATACAGCACACACTCCTCACACCTCTCCAAAACAACTCTCTGCGGTTGGCAGGACGGGCCCATTTTCCATGAGGGTGTGTGTGTTTGAGATCTGTTGGCTGTGTGTGCTTTGGCACAATCTTGTCCCTTATGTTTGTTTGGATGTGCTCAAATGCAGAAGCTAAGAAGAGTGAAATAGTGTGAATGCAAATGTCTGTTTCAGTTTCTATATGCAAGAATCACATACACAAGTCACTAATTATCAGAAACACAGATGTTGTGTGTGTGTTTCTTTTGCCTACATTGTGGAGTACATGTGTATTAAAATATAGGAAAACCTGAAATCACAACATTGTCAACATTCACCATTAAGGGAAAATTGCTTAATCAGTGTTATTATTGTTAACTAAAACGAAAACGATTAAAAACTGGTTTCTGTAATTGAAATAAAGCTGAAATGAAATATATAGAGCTGAAATAAAAGTATAAATATTAGATGAAAAATCTCAACTTTAAAAAAAAAGAAAGGAAAATTAGAAATGTTGCTTGGGCAGCTAACTGAAATACATTTAAGTTGAAATACTAAAATAAATAAAAAAAAACAACAACATAAAAATAAATCAAAGCTAAATAAAAATATGTATTCAACAAAATATAATAAAAATGTCAAAACAAATTAAAATGAAAACTGAAAATATAAAAATGAAAGCTAATTAAAAATATTACAACTATAATAGTATACAAATAAATATAAAAATACATATAAAATACTTAACATTGGGCTTAATAATGCAATAACGAAAATTTAATCATGCTAAAATGTTTATGTGAGGCTTAGGTAATGCCATGCTAATATCATTATAGCGTATTTTCAATATAAAAATAATAAAGGTTTCTATAGACTTATTAGTTCAATATAAAAACAACATACAGTTCACCATCATAGAAAATCAAATGAATGTATTTTCGTGGTTCTGCTTATCTATAATTTTGGGGTGTAATTCATCTATTCCACACACATGCAAAGTTACATGCTCTGTGGAGTCAATTTTTCCAGACCTCGTCTGTGTTTCTGTACATTAGCCAGCTGAGATTTCTCCAGCAAGACTTTTCGTTATATCACATAACCTCATTCCAACATTACTGACAGATGCTGATAGCAAATAAACCCCGCGATACAGACGTTTTATCAACTTTTCTTCCCCATTGCCTGATACGACACAGTGCTCTGATATTACCCAGAATGCATTGTCACTGACAAATGCGAGGGTGTTACAGGTTCTTTCAGTGTCTGAGTGTCTGTTTGACATTCTGACAGAGTGCAGGACCTCCACGGAGCCCCATTTGTCTGGTGTTGATGTCTTTCTCTTCCTCTGAGGGCGCCGGGGCTGCTTTCTGCTCCCTTGATGCCGGTAGAACTTTACTATATTAAGATCTGCAATAAAAACAACATACCAGTGATTACTGCTGGTGGGGTCGTGTGGTTAGATGCGCTGATTGCAAAACAGTGTTGAACATGAACACACCAGGGCCTTGATTGATTCATTTATGTTAACTCTGATTTGGGGTCAGATGCGACTGAGGTGAAGTTGTTTATCGGTGCATGAACTTCTGATGGTTATTTACACCACGTACACATTCAGGCCTGGCAGAGACAGAGTGCAGTGTTGTTTGCAAGTGAGATTCCTATTAGATTAGAGGCTATGCTATTGGGGGTTGAACATTGCACCATGTGGGGACGTGCAAAGCAAACATGACTCCTGATTGACAGGTCAGACTGCTGCAGCAGGAAGACAGCAGAATGGGTTGTTTTCATGGAGACTAGTTGCAGGATTTGGTGTGTGTTTACAGCTCCCTGGTCAAATGCTCACTATTTTCCTGCCATAGATGTGTAGCCTCTGTATTGTTTGTTTCACGATCAGAAACAATGCAATTTCAATGCAATTTGGCCTTTAGGACAGTAGGTATGTTCCAAGTGGCATGCTACCATGTTCATACTATAATTTTTTTTTAATGTAGTATGCATACTGGGTCACGGTTTGATCGCACTGGTAAAAATGTAGACGTATGTACTCAAAATTTGATGAATAATACATGATCACTCACTTAAGTAGATATGCAATGATGGTCATGTGACAACAATGTAGTATATGGCTTTGAAGCGGTTATCGTTCTATATTGTACTGTTCAAATGTTTTACTTTTTTTCAATGAAAAAAAAAAATTAATTTAAACTTTTATTCAGCAGGGATGCATAAAATTGATCAAAAGTGACATTAAAGACATTTATAATGTTACAGAAGACTTCTATTTCAAATAAATGCTGTTCTTTAAACTTAAATTTAAAGAATCCCATAAAAAATGTATCATGTTTCCACAAAAATATTAAGCAATACTAAATGTTTCTTGAGCAGCAAATAAGCATATTAGAATATTTTCTGAAGGATCATGTCTGAAGACTGGAGTAATGATGGTGAAAATTCAGCTTTTCATTCACAGGAATAAATGACACAAATCAAAAAACAGTTATTTTGAATTGCAAGAATATTTCACAATTTCACATGCTTTGATCAAATAAATGCAGGCTTGGTAAGCATATGAGACTGTTCAAAATCATTAAAATATATCATGACCCTAAACTTTTTAACGATAGTGTATTATTATTCAAGTGCAGTTTATCAAATTTTAGGCAGAAGATATTGTGCAGTATGCTCTACTTTGGTATACTAGTATTTTGTTCAGAACATAGCATGTGACTACATTTGGAATAGCATACTGTGTTTTTATAGTATATTGTATTTGCAGTTTGGTTAATGTAGAAGATCATCTGGGTATTTCATGCATACAAATTGCATAATGTGAACAGTATACATACTGCATACTACAAAAAGTAATATGGTAGTATTCCATTTGGAACATACATGAATTTAGAATAGCAGACATAATAAAAGTAGTAATGCTAATAGGCTATTCTGAATTCACTGTTTTTCCCTACTTCTACTTTGACTGACATCTGTTCGGACAGGTGACATGGACCAGCTGATGGAGGAGTGTCGCTGCTTGAAGGACGAGTGTCAGACTCTGAAGAACGACAACAAGCAGCTCTCTGAGAAACTGGAGATGTTGGAGCAGCAGCGAGCCAGGTGATTGGCCACACGGCCTGTCAATCACACCAAACAAGACAAATTAGCCACTGAGCATCGCAAACTCAGTCTCTGTTAATAAGGCTGGCGTGACCACTGAAGCATTCAGCCATAATCTGTCTCAGTGGACACTCTCACTAAAACTATTTAGCAGCTATGAAAGTGTTTCGCAGCAACATGAAACATTAATGATTGTGTATTTCATCTTATCCAAATATTTTGGCAGCGAGATGAGCCACAGTTGCCGTACAGCTATTTTAAGACATCAAGATTTCTTTGTCTTTATGAATCTAATTCAATCTTTATTTAAAATGAATGCTTCTGTAAATAAACCGTTATGTTTTTTAAACTAGTGCTAAATGTTTCAGCTCAAAATAATAACTGTTCTGGTAAGTGAAAACAGCTGATTATAAACAGTTTAAAATTTTGAAAAGGTGGTGAAGATTAATATTATTTTTCATTGGCACAGTTTGATTTTCTAATGCATCACTCAATAAGTTGTCTGATTTGAGTTGTAAATCTGGCCAAACACACATTTGTGGGAGAGAAAACCAAAGAGTTGTCGAGATTTTGAATAAATTATTATGAGAAGGAATCAGTAATGAGTACTGCAGTGCGGCTGTCACACACACACAGTATCAAAGTTACAGTATGAAGCTAATCTGCAAAGAGTGCAGCAAGAGCTCACAAGTTCAAGTACATTAGTAATAGGGGTGTAAATCGGATGGTTCGTCACGATACGATATCGATTCTCATACCCAGCGATACGATATTTGCCGATACTTCAAAAAATTCTACGATACGATTCGTTTCGATACAGGAGTATATCGATCGATATATTGATATTATGATATTATATATCTATTTTAAACAACCATCTACAGTTTTATTAACTCACAAATGCAACCAAAATATATACTACACATTTTTTTTTTTAAATAATAAAGAAAATAAACAATTGGAAAAACAATTCTGGCTGCTACTATGGGCTCAGTGCTAAAAATCTTTTCTACAGATAACCAAATTACAAGCAATAGCAGAAAATAAATACAATACAACAAAGACACAAGTTCAATAAACAGTGCTTTTCAGGTTTCTCAGATAAAATTTTAATAATAAATTTTCAGGTACGCTACAGAAATGTAATAATCAAATGTAAAATAACTGCATAGTCTTCACTGTATAAATTAAATATAGATTAATAATTTTTTATGTTACAAAGGTTATTTAGTCAGGAGCAGTGAGCACTTGTATTTTTATTTGACAGCATTAGATTTATTATTAGTTTGCTTTCACTATTTTAAGAACCAAGCACGGATTTAATATAGGCTACTGATACACATGCCTTTTCTTTCTCAACTGTTTATGTTAAGACATATGCCTAACTGATTGTGTTTACTAGGTGGAAGAGAGCTCAATTTAGTATTCGTGCGGTGTAGTCGCGGCTGTCTGTGTGCGTGCGCGCGCTTCAGATGTGTGCGCAGAAAACTTCTGTTCCGCAAACAATCCCGAGCGACTTTTATGCTCACTTTGTGCCTTCGGGCAGTCCTTATATCGAGTCCTGATACGTGAGTTTGAGCGAGAATGCACGCGTTGGCGGTAATGCATAAACGGACATTATGTGAAAATGTGGACAGTGCCAAAATAAGAGTGCCTATTTATACTACAGATATCGATATTTTATGTGTGGCATCGATGCATCGTATCGTCAGACGTCGTATCGATGTATCGATCCATATCGATTAATCGTTACACCCCTAATTAGTAATACACTAAAAAATGCACCACAACATAATTGTACTGTACATTTCCTACTTTCATCCTGACAGCTCAGCTGATTCATGCCTGGCCCTCAAAGCAGAGCAGAATGATGGAGAAAATGACACAGAAAAAGATGTAGAGAAAGAGGTGATGGCCGAGGGTTTCGTCAGCACGTTGGAAGTAGGAGGTGGGAATCTGGTGGATGCTTACACCCAAAAGAACATCTCCTTTGAGGGGAAACCCATCACCCCGATCGGGATGAGTGGAGGGTTTTCGGAGGTGTTCTCCCTCAGAGACCAGCTGAAACAGGCTGAGGAGAAAGCATCACAGGTCCAGAGAGAGGTACGCAATGTCCGGAATTTACTCTAGTTATAGAATTAATTTAGATTATTTGAATATTTTGAGATTTACCATTACCACCTGGCCAAAAAAACTTTAGAGTTCTATCTACCTATCTACCACCTGTGATGATAATGTCTGATAATTAAAAAAAGTTTCATATTTTATAGGTTAATAATAGGCATGCTAATAAGCAACTAGTTAATAGTGAGAATTGGACCCTATACTAAAGTGTTACCAAAAATACTAAATAAAAACTCAGAAACTTCACTCTCAGTATGGGGTGAATTGAGGTCACGTCAGGTTGCAAACAAAACCATCTGTCACAGTATTGACAAAAAGTGTGAGCCAAATACTTGATGGTCGCAGAATATCTGATTATTTTGTCTTCAGTTGTTCAACAGCATGACCTTGTGGGAAATATCGCTGAAAAACCCTGACAGTGTGACAACAAAGAAAATCTCATTCCTCTGTCCTCTGTTGAATAATGGAATGATTAAAAGATTTTTAGTCAACTACTTTCTGCCACACAAGCTAAAACTCTCTCTGTGACTCAGTGAATCTAATCACTTGTCCTCTATCATTTGTTATTTCTCTATGTCTCTCTATTCTTTTAGTGTGAGGGACTAAAGGGAGAGCTTATGGAACTGCAGGGGCTGTATGAGAGTAGCCAGAGGGAGAGGGCGGAGCTAGAGGCGGAGCTGCAACGTTGTAGGGCGGAGCTTGATCGGCTGGCTGGGAGGAAGGCTCAGGTGAGGGGTCATAAAGGGGGTCGGACATCAGTCATAACCCACTGCTTTCTTCCAAATCCATAAGAGCCATCACTCTAGAACTTCAGACAGTGAACGTGTGAACTCCTTTGGGGTAAAAATGTGACCTCAAATAAATCACTGTACTGTACATATGCTGAAAACAAACAGACATTACTCACACAGCAAGTAGGGCGAAATATTATCAACAGAATGGCACCATGACTCCATCGACCTACATGTTTGTCAGCGTTTGATAATACTCTGTACATGACTAATGTTTTGCATGTGGGGTCAACCACCAACTGAAGCGACCATCTGTCCAACAGCAGTACCTGTCTTTCAGAGCGCATCCTGTCTAACTAAACCACTCCTCCATTTTCGGTCGAGTGTGTATGTTTCACTTTGGGTTGCTTTTTGCCCTGTCACACACATTGATTCTGGGCTGTGTGTGTTTTCACATCTTGTGTTTGTCAAACCTTTAGCAGCTAATGTGTCTAGCTAGTTTTCTTGATCCACTGTAGTATATCAAGCTTTTGTGTGTGTACAATGTGCACTGACATAGAGGTCTTTCTAACCCCTGTACTGTCTAACAACAAGGTCTTAGAGTGAGTTTTTCCAAGCCACAGAAATCCTAATTAATTAAGGGTTTCTTTCCTATCAAAGAGTCTGTCCAGTCTGAGTACCATGTCCCATGTCAATCATCCGTCCTTCATAGTTGTAATTTAATTGTGTGGTTAACCCCTCACTCACACTGTTCTGCCGCCTACAATTCCCATGATTCCTTTAAGGAATGTTCTGGGTTAAATACAAATGGAGCTGTATCGACAGAATCTTTAATATGCTAGCAAATATCACAGAAAACATTCAAATGAAACAGTCGGGTTCCAGAAGTAATAGAGAAAAATGTTTAGTTAAAAGCCACTTTGTTTACATATATACGTTTAATCAATTGCAAAATTTTAAAGAATTTCACTACCTATAAAAAAAAAAGAAAGATCCACCAATCAGAGAAGCCGCTGTTGCTGTAGAAACAGAAGTGACCACACCCACTTCCCATAAAGCATTGTGAATGAAGTAATAGAGTCATTTTCCTTACACTCTCAAACTACTTAAATATTTGCATATATTATAAATATTTGAATATTTTGCTATGATGTTAATATGATGTTTTTATAATGTCAGTGACTTTAAGTCAGTAGTTTTAATGTAGTTTTGCACTGAAATTTCAGGAACCAAAAATATTCAGCAAAAAAACTTGAAAAACTTAAATTGGACAAAATAGTTTTGGAGGGCCGACATCATATATTTATGTCAAGTTCAAACACCCAATTACTGAAACTTAATTTTCAGTTTCAGGTTTTGGCTAAATTAAAACTTTGTGAAAACACTTAGATAGTTGATAGACGGGCATATGGGGGAAAGATACAATGCTTTCTCTTAACATGTTTGGTTTGTTTGTTTATACAAACAGAAGGATGAATCCGAATAATTTTCTGTGGTATTCAACAACATGTCCCAAATACTGTCGACAGATTTAACCCGGTAAATTGGTTTAATACTGTGGGCTGGCTGTGCAGTGTGGGCAAGGATCTTTAAATGCCAAGATGGTGACCTTGGCTCTGTGTTTATCAGCCGGAGGGTCAAAACGAGCACAAGGTTTCCATTTAGTGTTTAACCATCTTTGCTGTGTATCTAATCTTAGTGTATTTTCCTGTCTCCCTGCTCCCCCGTGGTCTTTCATTGCTTCGTTCTGTTGCTTTATAACCACTGAACACCTACATAAACATATCATAAACTCCCATATGCTCACGACGCACACTGAACTATATCATATTCCAAACAAATTTGATGATTCCTGATAAACTGCTGGCATATCTATCTATCTATCTATCTATCTATCTATATATCTATCTGGTTGTGTTTTCTCCCTTTCATCCTCACACTCTTCATTCTTTCTCTCTATTACTTTATTATTTTCCATATTTTACCTGTAATTCCACATGTTCACAAACCTGTGTGTGTAATCATGTGTAATCATTACCTTATTTTGAGTGTCTGTCATTTTTTTTCTTTTGTTTCTCTCACCACCTCTTCCTCCTCTTCCTCTCTCCATCCCTGCACCCCCTGTGATTTTCCTCAGAGCTCCACTCCTTCGTCTGCATGCCCTATTCTCTCCATACCCTTCATAGGAATGGTTGTAATTATGGGCCTGATATGGTGCTGCTGGAAGGAGCTCTTGTCCTAAAGGGGGAAAGGTATGGCTTTGCCTTTTCTTTCTCTAAGAGTCCAGAGATGAGCCTATTTTTGTTCCTCCTGTATTGTGAAACTCATCTTTATCCTGGTCAAAATGTAACTTTTTATAAGGCACAAATGGTTACAACTGTCATGCTAAACAAACCTGTTTGCCCATTAGACACATTGCCTTATTCTTTACGAGGGCCTTTTATGGATGTGCACATTGTTTCACAAACATAGTTTTCCAGTTAACTAGTCTGAAAAAACTATCATCATTTACTCACCCACAATTTGTTCTAAACCTGTATGAAAAATTGGTAACCAAACAGTTGCCGGTAGCCATTGACTTCAACAGTATAGGAAAAAAAAAAGAAAGTCAATGGCTACCGGCAACTGTTTGGTTACCAACATTCTTCAAATAAATCTTCTTTTGTGTTCAACATAAAGGAAAAAACTCATACAACTTTGGATTAACTTGAGGGTGAGTAAATGATGACAGAATTTTCATTTTTGAGTGAACTATCCCTTTAAATAATCATATAAGTGTGAATTTACAGGACAAACTTCATTTCTGAACCAAGTTTGTGACAGAACAAAAAACTGCAAGCCTAAACAATGAATGAGGCTAACCCATGTATTCATTAGCATGTACTAGCCACAGTCTTGTCTGAAATGTTACTGACAAAATAGAATAATTCTTGTCAACATCAACAAGTTGATTTCTCTATCTTATTATTCTAAAACATCTTTCCTGGACAGAATATTTCAGCATCTAGTTGCATTTATTCCTGTCATTTCAAAGGTTTAAACCCCCCCTAAACAAAACACAAACATTAAGAACTCTCATTCAGGATGGAGTATGTTAAAAATGGGTCAATTCTTTGAGCAAATGTAACCCTGTATATAGAAAAAAGCATAAAAAACATCCTTTTCCCAAAGGAAGTTGACTTGTCTTTAGTTAGATTGCCAAATTAGATTGTGCTTTTGTAGTTTGGACAGCAGAATTTTTGCATCATAGACATATTTCTTATATTCTTCAGTCAGGATGTTTGGCACCATCAAAAATCAAGTCATTCAGACATCCTCTGAGATTTCCGAATGTTATTATCCCAGCCAAATGCATGACACAACTCTGATTTCCACAGTTCTGCTGCCCAGCGGGGCCAACTGAAGCCCCACGCACACACACTTACACAGTTCTTTGATTCTGCTGGACTGTCATGCAGTTTCTACTGCCAGTCTCACAACACCAGATGGACAGAGAGTAATAGAGTACGTAAAAAAAAACGTGTGTGACAGTGATTGGAGTATTTACCGGGTCATTGCTCTTGGCTTTGTATCTCTCCACATTTCTGGATGGGTATATTTAGCTCTCAAGTCCAGCGCTATTACAGAAGATGACTGGAAATAAACAACTAGTCCTCAGAAGGTTCATTAAAACCAGATCAGTTCTGTAGCCTCATTCAGTTTCCTCTAGCCAGAGATCCAACTCTGATTTGTGTTTCTGTTTCATTGACATTTGTGAGTGTGTACCTGCTTCAGTGAACACTTGGTCAAGAACATCGAGGCCTCTTGTCAGAAAAAGTACATGAATTTTAAAGTTAAAGAAAGTTGGAAGAGAATATTTTTAATTGTAATTTAAATTTTAAAAAATATGTAAACGTTTACTTTTACAAAATCAGAGATGCACAAAATATTGGTTATCAGCTTAAAAATGTAAAAGTATATATGTATAAAATATAAAAATGTAAATGTGTATGGCTGAAAAACTGTTAAACAACCAATGTCAAATTTCTATTCTTATAATACTATCAACCAACAATAATTAAGAGAAAAATTTAAAAAAAATTTAAATATGACTTCCCTTGACCTCATTCTCATCCTCTCATTGACCTCAGGAGAGTGAGGGAGACTGGAACCTGGTGATGGTTGTTGCAGTGGCAGCAGCAGCAGTTCTACTCATTCCCTGTTTCACCAGAGCTCTGGCCTGAGCGCTGGACAGGAAGTGACTTCATCATCCCACTCTGCCCATGGTACACAATTCTATCACCCTGACCACACTTAACCACCAATGGGAACTGAAAACCACCACTCACCTGGGAACACAATAACACATGGCTTCCAAACTTGACGCTTTTTGGTGTGCATCGTGATGCTGGTTGTTTGCCGTCTCAACTGCTTTGCTCTGCTTTTGTAGACAATCATATCCGTTTCGACCAGCAGTGCTACAGACACTGACGCCATGCTGTGAGTATTTAAACGGTCAGAATGGACGACGACTCTGAGAGCTTCTGATTGGTCTGGCTCCCTGCTTTCCATTTCATCAGTTGTTTTCTTTCCCAAAACTATTTGCCTTATCACTTTTCAATAGAACATTTGCACATTTTATCTCTATCTTCCCGATCGCTTGGTGGACCGAAGAGGATGCCGTTCTTCATCAACAATGCTTTGGATGCAGCATATTGCTTTGTGCTTCATTGCTTTTGGATTAGGTAGGAGCATGCAGTACTTATTTAATCTTCCTGGATCTTCCCATGTTGAATAATTACTTACCAAAGTCTCAATATTGTCAGAATCATTTGTGTTTAGGTTCAATAACAGAGTACTTTCACTTTCGACCACTTTCGAGCATGTTCTCTTTGGTTTCAAAAACTCTGTAGGTATCTGTACAGTACTTCTCTATATACTAGCAAAGGAGAATACTCATGTAATGCATACTATTTGTCATTTTTACATTAATTTTGGTGAAAAAATTCAGAGTTTGAAGATTCCAGGTGGGTTAAGGTTATTCTAGCAAGTAAATGTGCTTATTTTAAACTTACACAGATATTTTTGTATCTGAATTGTTTATTCCAAGACATGAAATTTGTAAATTGATTTTAAGTGTGTAGATTGATAAATGATGCTAAAGAGTGATAGATATTTTTATACAAGGGTTGACTAATGCATACACTAAAAGAACACTAAAATAATTCTGTAATGAAAAAGCACAGTTCTACTGTAATTCCACTGATGTTGCATTGATAATTTCATCTGAGGTTATATGCGTTTTTTTTTTTTTTTTTTTTTTTTGCATGTTTGCAATGACAAAACACAGCTGACATATATATCTATACAATCTCTTCTCTGCAAGGAAACTGACAAGAGTTTGAAAGGTTTTACATTTGTACAAAATGTCATGAAAAAGTGCTTCTCAACTGGTGTCTGGACCCAAAAATGAGATGCAGGTTGTTTATTTTAGGAAAAACTGTCCTAAAATAAAGTTAAAATACTGTAGCAAAAATAAAAAGCTTATAAAAATGCAAAATAAGACCTGAAATGCTTTCCATATCATTTGTAGTGAGTAAATCTTCCCAAATCGTATCATGCATATCATTGGACCTATGCAGTTCATGCTAATATTAATAAATGTTAATGATTGACCTTTTTTTTTTAAATACAAAAACTATTTTAGTAGTGTATTTGGTTGCCACTTGATGTCAGTGTAAAAACCAGCTGAGAACTACTATCATAAACCCTTACAGAACACCATGACAGATGTTTCCTACAATGCAATTCAAATCTGTAGCATAAATAGCATGAATTGAGTAGCTAGCTAATAAGAGTGAAACTTCCATACTGCCTTTCACCAAAAAAAGTTATAATGATAAGAAACTTGTCTTAAATGATGTATATTTCACTAAAGACGTTTAAAACTGAGAAATATGTACTTATATGTAGCTTTTTACATCAGAGGTCACAATTTTGAGGTCTTTGGGTGGATGGGGATTATTACAGATGTACCTTCCTGTATGAAGATTAATAATACTGTCACTGAACTCATATCCATCATGTAATGATTCTGGTAAATGAATGCTTTGAGCCTCGAGGTACTATTGGTACGAACAGAATCTATGACTTTATACTAACAGTATCTATGGCTATATAACCGTTTCTGGTATACACACAAGTTGTCTTCACCTGATGTCTTTTAGTGTCATTTTCAACAAACAGCACAAAGTAGACTTCTGATCAAAGTGACTAAATCATAGTAGACATATTTGCTTGCAGGCGGCTGACTAGCGTTGTGGCAGTGATCTTTGTAGTGTGGTTTTAAGACCTGGCATTAGTTGTTGCGGAGTCTCAGTGTTTGGGAATATCTGCAGTATCCCAAGGTCGTTCCAGTGCCGTTTTCTGCTATCCTGTTGATAGACTCAGAACTCCGTGGTAGCACAACTGAATGTTCAATGTATCAGTGGTCAGCTGACTTTCTATAAGACAGTGCATGCTACACCGTGATTTGTCTTTGAAATAAACGTGCTATTTGTCCTGTACTGCATTGGAAGGTTTGTTACTTTGATGAAATGGAATTTGAAAACGTGTTTCACATCAGAAGGAGCAAATTTATTTTTCTCTTCCACTCAGCACTTGTAAATGATGTAATATGTACAGATTGTGTATTTGCATGTCTGTGGCAGTAGATTCTGCATGCCGAGTGATAGAAACCAGTGGTAGATTTTAGCTCCTTTGACAATTTCGTACGATTAGACTTTGCATGATTTGTCCAACTCCAAGTTTATTTTTGCATTTTCACGTGTTGAAAATGAAGACCAATTTCATTTAGGTTCTCTTTTAATTTGTTTTATCTGTTCACTCAGTTACTTTGGCTGTGGATGAAACTTATGATTTGAAAGTGTCCAGAATATTTCCAAATATGCAATCAGAGTAAATAGCAACTTGTGGAAAGCCCAGGCTTTCCCCAAATGGACCTTATTATGAATTATTATATAAAATGTTTCACTTTATCAGTGAATTTTGAATGTCACATTGTTTTAATTTAAAGGAATAGTTTTATAATAAATTATATTATATTAGTATAATAAAATTATAATTTTCTGAAAATATATTCACCATCAGGGCTCAGGCCATTCAAGATGTAGATGAGTTTGTTTTTTCAGATTTGGATAAATTTAACATTAATTCACTAGCTCACCAATTAATCCTCTGCAGTGAATGGGTGCCGTCAGAATGAGAGTACAAGCGGCTGATAAAAACATCACAATAATCCACATGTGCCACTGTATTATGGTCTTGTGAAGTGAAAAGCAGCGTTTTTGTAGGAAACAAATGCATCATTAAGGCATTTTAACTTTAAACCATCACTTTTGGCCAAAATATGAGTCCATAATTCATTATAATGCTTCCTCTAGTGAAAAAGTCCATCCCTTGTTGTCCCCTCACATCAAATTCCAAGACATATTTGTTTAGAACTGTTGCTTGATCTGAGCATATTTCTCTCCTGATTCAGAGGAGATGACTTTTTCACTGGATAAAACAATATCACGGATAGAGGACTCATATTTTAGCTGGAAGCATTGGTTTGAAGTTAAAACCCCTTTATGATGGATTTGTTTCTTAAGAACACACAGATTTTCACTTCATAAGGCATTAATTGACGGACTTAGAGTCGTGTGGATTTCTTGTGATGTTTTTATCAGCTGTTTGGACTCTCATGCTGACGGCACCCATTCACTGCAGAGGACCCATTGGTGAGCAAGTGATGTAGTGCTAAACTTCTCAAAATCTTTTAAGATGGAAAAAATAAACAAACTCATCTACATCTTGGGTGGCCTGAGGGTGAGTACATTTTCAGCAGATTTTCATTTTTGAGTGAACTATTCTTTTAAGTCCTTTCTGTACAATCCCATCCAGGCCAGTTCTCTCTTCTGTCCTGTTAATCTTGTAATTAAAGTCTTTTGGTTTTTGAGAGAATTGCAAATTGTACAGACTAACAAAATCATTAGAAATGCATTTGTAAATGGCGCTTTACTGGATGGTTAATGTATGAAGATGTCGGTATGTGTTGTAGCGATGCTGCTGCGTGTCTGTATGTACGTGTGTAACTGTAACTGTTCTGTACAGTGTCTTTGACATGTTTACATGTTGTCTTGCCTTAACAGGCATTTATTTAAAAAATAATAATGAAATTTGAAGTATTTTGGTAACCATGTATATTTTGTAAATGAACAGGAACTAATAAAGTAGTTTATCCAGAGCATCGTGATCTAATGTATGTGCTCGTTTATTTCTATCAGATCAGTGAATTGCTTTTAGCTTGTTTTTGTTTCAGGCTGTTGTTGAATCATAAGGTGAGATGATATCCATGGCTTTCACTAAATGATGAACAGATGTCCCCCTTAATTTATCTAGTCTTTCTTCTGACATTCACATTTGTTTTATTTGTCAGTTCACATCGAAGCATGCTGAGGTTCTGAGTCATGGCTGTGACTTCATTGTAAGTATATGAACCTCTTCTATTTCTGGGTTTTGTGTGTCAGGTTTCTTTTCCGTTTTAAATTTTTTTTAATGTTTTTTTTTGTTTTGTCTATGACACATGAAATATGGTGTCCATGGGGGTCTTACTTTTCCAGTAATAGTGAACCATATGCCTGTATATGGTTTAGTCACAGTTCACCACAGGAGCAAACAGTGAATTAAAATAACTCATTCTGTCTAACTGTTACACATTTACTGTATATACATTCCAGTTCAGACCCATAATATCTCACAGTGTGTTATTGTAACGAATTCAGTCATATGACTACACTATAACATTACTTTGTGTTAGATGTTTGTAATATTTTCATAAAATGTTTAAACCATGTTTTGAGAGAGTGTGTAACATGTCAAATGATACAAGCTTTCAGGTTGTGACATTTGACAGCACTGTGACCTGAGGTCATGAACTAGTTTGTAAGCAGGGGCTGAAATTATGACATCATTGTTTACATGATATGGCCATGTCTCGGTAACAATGTTTTGTGTCAAAAGTCTAATGTCTAAGTATGGGCAGTTGTGGCCTAATGGTTAGAGTCGGACTTCTAATCCAAAGGTTGCAGGTTCAAGTCTCAGGTCCGCAGGAATTGTCGGTGGGTGGGTGGGGAATAACCAACACTCTCTTCCACCCTCAATACCATGACTGAGGTGAGGCCCTTGAGCAAGGCACCGAACCCCCAACTACTGCTCCAGGTGTGTGTTCACGGTGTGTGTGTTCACTACTGTGTGTGTGCACTTGGATGGGTTTAATGCAGAGCCCAAATTCTGAGGATGGGTCACCATACTTGGCCACATATCACCTCACTTCACTTTTCACTTTAATGGCACAAACACTAAACTAGCCCAGGTCTGAATTATATATTTTAATCACACACTCTAAAAAATCGCTGGGTTAAAAAGGGACAAACCCAGCTATTGGGTTGTTTTGACCCAGCGACTGGGTTCAAAACAACCCAACCGCTGGGTCAAAACAACCCAATAGCTGGGTTTGTCCCTTTTTAACCTAGCGTTGGGTTATATTTAACCCAGCATGTTTTAGAGTGCACAGTCCATAGCCTCTAGGTAGGATATACCTTATAAACTAATTTAATGCAATCATTAATCATATTTTAGTGCCAAATTAATGAAATCGAAATTAAATCCTCATCATGCATAAAATGTTAAATAGTTCTGGATATATCTTTATCACTATAGTGCTTTTTGAACATTCAGACCTCACTGAAGGTTGTTCTTACACTACATGGAGCAGACTCCATGCAAACCGCATAATAATACATATTTAATATGGGTCATCAACTGTACATTTGAACTGTTTTATAAACTGACCGAACACATTCGGAAACCTTGCACAGGTTCGATGACTAAATTGTAATGTACACTGAAAAAAAAGGTACAATTTTTGTACCAAAAATCAATTTTTTTACTCAGAAATTGCTAGTCAATTACACCTTGAAGTAGAATAACTTGTAAAATATATATATATATATATATAATCAATTTAATGACGTAGACCTATACAGTTAAGAACTGTGACATGCAAAATCACTAGCTAAATTGAACAAAAAATGTTTTACAGTGTATGACTTCATTGACTGGAATAGAGGTTTTGTCAACTGCAGCCAAAATATTGTTTATTATTAAACTGCCATACTATTTATTATTTATTAATAAACAGCCTGTCATCCCTTTTCCATATATTTTTAGCATACTGTGTTAAATTGTCTCACTGACATAATAATGCTGTCATTTGCTTTTTCCAGCCCCAAATGTTAAAAAGAGCCCAAGTTTTACAACAAGCGCAACTCCAGCCCCACACGTGCCCAATTTGGGGTTCCTAAAAATAAAAATGACAGTCACAACTGTCGCGGCGCTCGGGGTCTGTCCAATCCCCTTCCCCGCTGCGCGCTTCGCCCAATCGGGCGCCGGTATCACTATCTCGGTCAGATTAGAGAATCCCCCATCCATCGCGCAGTTGTATATGGTCAGGATGACAGCAGCATACCAGGAGATCCAGCAGACTGACGTGTGAGCCCTGCCGGAGGGGTCTCAGAGTTTTAAAGCGCCTCATACTTCATTTAACCATTCAAGTAAATGAAGACGCGTCTCTTTTCCCGTCTTTCCTTTTATTTCGTACGTGAATAAAGCAGGAGCGAACTTTTTCTGACGGCGTGCGTTCTGAAAAGTATCGGCTGGAAGAATTTAAAATTGAACGGGAAACTTTCGCTCCGCCACCGTTCTTAGTTAGTTCAAAGCTGGTTTCTGTCCGAAGAAACACGTCTATCCCTGCCCTTTTCGCACGCGCTTCCAACTCTCAAACTTTCTTTCGTTTTCTTTCCTTCTTTTTTTTCCCCTCAGAAGTGCGTGCGCGCGCGCTTGTCCCACTCCCCCTCGCGCTGTAAAAACTCGCCAATTGTCGCATAAAAGGGGGGCACGAGAACTTCGGAAAAACATGATGAGCAATAATACATACTACGACCAGCAGCTGCCGCCGCAGTATTACCAGGGCACCGACAACGGTGAGGACGGAGACGAGGAGATGCCGGCCACGGAGAAGGACCTGGCGGAGGATGCGCCCTGGAAGAAGATCCAGCAGAACACCTTCACCAGGTGGTGCAACGAACACCTGAAATGCCTCAACAAAAAGATCAACGACCTGCAGAAGGACCTGAGCGACGGGCTCAAGCTCATCGGGCTCCTGGAAGTTCTCAGCCAAAAGAAAATGTACAGAAAGTACCACGCCAGACCCAATTTCAGGCAGATGAAGCTGGAGAACGTGTCCGTCGCGCTAGAGTTTTTAGAACGGGAACACATCAAACTAGTGTCTATAGGTAAGTGCTGTTTTATTGCATAAATATGCGCTCAGCTCGGTGGCAGTCGCGCTTTGGTGCGATTTTATGCCATTTAGCTAACCATAACTAGCCTATTTTAAGGATATCAAAAACAAACAAAAAGGGTATTGTGATGTGTAAATCTTTAATTAAGTGACAAGTGATGATATACTGTTCGATAACGGAACGCTTATTGTTGCTATGGTTACCTCATCAGTCTAAATTCGCAAGCGTTTACTTAGCACACTATGACTTGTAATCTGACTTTTGTGGCTAGTGAAACGTTCGTTGAAACGCTTGAATCCTATACTTTCACGTATAAAGGAAACGTACTTTTAAAAAGCCTCCTCGACTGTTTGTTTGAACGTTCTGTGGGGGGGCTCAAGCTTTAATTAGGGGGGTCAGACCACACAAACTACCATAATTAGCTATCATAATGGGTCTGTTTTCCATTTTAACTGTAAATATTGATTCTCATTTGTTGTAATTCCATTAATTATAATTTTGGAAGTTGTAAATAATTATTTTAGATTGCCCACACTCATTTTTCTTTGAATGGACAGCTGAAGGCTGAACGAACATGTGATCATGGACCATACAGATATCCATAAAGAATGTGAATGATTTTTGCCTTTTGTGCATAATAATGTGCTCATTAAAGACACAATATAATGCTTTTCATCACTAAATATTAGGCCAATATACAGTTTGACAGATTAGTAGTGCATGTGCATTCCAATTATGAATCAAAGTATCATGATATTTGTTTGAATGTGCATTAAATATGACTAATATATACAATGTTATAATATATGTTAATGTTATACATCAAATAGTTTGAAACATCATATGTGCATTATCTGTTGACATGATAGGTGTTGGCTGATGCAGATAATCTCAAAGTGACCAATATTGGCTGATATATAAATATATAATTATCATTAATTTGAATCTTATTGTTTTCTGTGATCTGACATCCTGTCCATATGGACAAAATTATATGAGGCAAAACCAGATCCTAGGACAGCATTAGTACATTTTGGGGTGCATTTTGTACCCCTGGGCTTCAGGACACGGTCCCAAACCCAGCTCAGGATCAATATTATGAATTTGTGGATCCATCTCATTTGGAAAGGACCTGCAGGCATGAAATGATCATTGATTAGAGTTTAGCCTTAATTTGTGAAACATGGAAGGATTTTTGGGAATTTGTTTTTGTTATTGCATTTATCTATTATATTTATATTCCAGTGCTTTTAGTGGTAGACTGACAGTCTGATTCTAAACTAATGCCCAATCATCAGTAAAAGGCTGTAAATTTGGCTGATTTAAGAGAACTTAATTATGTTTCATCGTAATTCACCAAATATTATCAGACATATAAATCAAAAAGTACAATGCCTGTTTCTGGATCTTCTATAAAATGACTCTGGGATCTGTTTAAAGGTCAGTGCTGTATTTTTGCAGTGGCAAAAGCCTTATATTGTTCTGATGTCTAAGTGGGTGTCAGGGACCGGCAGCATGGCATTCTTTCAAAACAACTAGACGTACAACAGACAAAGGGCAATGTTCATTCCTATTACTGTTATGGAACTGATATGTTCATAATAAATACTATATTTGACCAATGATTATTTGATTGGTCTTTGACTGCAGATGTGGTCCTCCTATACTGGTTTTGGGGGAAGGAGCCAACCGTCTCACATGCTGGCACATAACGGTAGTGCTTTCAGCCCAGCTGTCATTGGCAATGAGACGGATCTTTCCAGAAAGGCACCTGCCTCTCAAACTCCCCTTATGCAAGAGTGTAGGGTGACAGAGGTGCAGGAAAAACTCTTGCACCCTTATCCAAGAAACCGTGTGTGTGTGTGTGTGTGTGTGTGTGTGAACTGTGTCACATGGGGGTTGGCCTGCTGCCACTACAGGAAATACCACTCACCTCATTTATTTTATCACTACGCACTCAGTCACTCATGCTGATGTACCATAAAGTGTGAGAATATATACATTTACATTTACATGTATGTATGAAAACAATACGGAGCACCTCAAGGACATGGTGATGATAACAAAAAAAAACAAAAAAAAATGAAATGGGAGGAAAACACAAATATTTTGTGAGAGAATGCAATGTTTCTTGGGGGAATGGAAAACGGTTTGTGCGAGAAAGGTTCTTTTATAATTTACTTATTTATTTGTTTTACTTAATTATATTTTTATTTGAATGTATTTATTTGTAATTATTAGTAGTAGTATTGTTGTTATTATATACATTTTTTATTCTTGCAATTTCAACAAAATGTAATGTAAACGTAAAAAATGTAACAAAACAAAACAAAAAACATTACATTTGAACAATGTTCATCACAATGCTTTTGTAATGGAAATAATATGAGATGGAAAAACTATATTTCAGTACTTTTGCGAGCAATATAGCTCTACCAGGTTCAGTGATTTTATATTAAATATAATATAGTTGAAATGCATAAAATAATGCTGATAGTTTCTTTGCATATTGAGAAGTGAACAAGCAGTTTGTGGAAAAATAGGAGTAGAATACCTGTGAGTTTTGGGTGTAAGTGATGAATGATGATAGCTTTGGGACAGGGTCTTCAGCGTTTAGCCCCTGAGTGAGTGAATGATTGATAGATAGACAGCTGCGCTCTGGGGTCCATCTAGTAACAGGTGCTTTAAATAGTCCTACAGACCCAGAGAGCCGGGACAGAGGGGGTTGCTGGAGGAATTTTGGATAGTTAGTTAGGGAGAGAAAGAGTGAGTCAGGGGATAGAGATGATGAGCACATGATTAACAAAATTGATTGGATGAGTGTCCCCCTTTTCTTGAGGATTTTTTTTCTACTTCAGCAGTTCAGATCTTCACTGGCTCTGCCAAAAATATGATTAATAGTTCATTTTAGCAACATAATTTGTTAAAAGGCTGTCAGTCAATTAAAATAATATTTTTGCTACATAATATTCGCTGTAAAATAAATAATACATTATTTATTTGCTCTTTAATAAATTGTCCGTAAATAAGGAAAATGTAATTTTTTATATTATCTTTATAATTATTTTATTTATATCAGATATTACAACAGCAAAATGTTGTCTTCAACCTTGACATTTGTAAATAAGCACACTGTGATTTTTAAAATTATTTTTGTTTAAATTAAAAAATATATATATTTTTTATATTTTAATTTAATTACATTTTGTTATTGTTATTCATTCAGTGTTGCAGTTTCAACAAAATGTTGTTTTCAACCTTGACATTTGACAATAAACAGACTTTGTGATAGATTGAACAGCAATAACAATGTTCAGTTTACCACAAAACTATATGTTTATATTTGCAAGACTTAAAATCACATGCACATGATCAGTGGAGGATGTAGTGACAATTTAGTACTTGGGCTGTCTCTCTGTTTCCCTCTGAAGTGAATGCCCCTCTTCACAAAGTGAATTCAGTTCCCTATTGACATGCTTTATCCCAGAGGGGAAATTTCATTTGATTTAAATTGAAGTCATAGCATGTTTTCCTGTGCTTTAGTGGCTTCATCAGCACAGTGACTTATCTCTGCCAAGTCGTGCTCTGTTTCTCTGCATGTAACACTTTCCTGGCCCATAAACCAGAGCTTTCCAGGTTTTATCGATTCGCCCCTCTAGTACACCTCTGACATTGTTTCTGGTGGACATTGCGTGTTATAATTTTTGGTCTGTTCCCAGAGTTTATCTCCAGATTCAGCTCTATGTAATCTTTGGCCACGAAAAGAAGGATTTCCATCCAGAATAATCAGAGAGTCAGGCTTTCTTTTTCTGAACAACAACAAGCAGTCTTTCTTGCAAACATGGTCTCCCTCTTTCTCTCTCGTGTCCTTCTGCTTTCTGCATATAACAGCGTCTTTAATTGTTACCATGTGTCACGGGCTAGTCAGTCCGCTGGAATGTTCAAGCACAGCCAGTGAACACCCCCTACACACACTCACTCCCTCCAGAGACTCGACGTTGACCGCTGTGGTGCTTTTCTCAATTTGTCCCACTTGGTTTATTAATATCTCTGGTAATGAAAGCCTAAAATGCACTTTTTTGCAAACTGTTGCATATCAAGGCTACAGATGGCCCAGGTGCATCCTGGGTAGGTGGATATCAGGTGTTTGTGTGGAACGGTTGTGCAACAGCTCTTAGTTCCTTTGTTCGAATGAGGGAAACTCAACATGTGGTGTTAAACAAGGCCAGTATTTATTTCTAATTGGTTGTATTTGGATTATTAATCACTCTAAATTACAAAAAGGCACTTTGAGATCATACACAAACTATTAGAGAATTTGTTTAAAGGTTTATAGCTTCGGAAAGCTTTGGATTCTAACGCTGCGATGATTGAATTCAGTTCATGACAGCAAAAGGCCTCACGGTATCAGAAAGGGTTTATTCAGGATATCTCTAGACTCTCGCTGTGGAATCTTCTGTTACTGTATAAATGCAACCCCATCCTAAAACTCCAGGACCATGTGGGAGATCAGAAAATGATGGAAAGCAGACGAGGGAAAAAAGGGCAAGTCACTTTTGATTATGAATGGGGTGCTGGAAGGCTGACTGGGACTTCATCTGTGCTGTAAGTGATATCTGAACCTCTCCAGTGTTTTCAGCTGCTCTTGGTGCTGTTTGGATAGAGTTACACATTGTAGAACATGCTTTTTTATTTTAATGCATGTCTAAGATTCAGAATCAACAGGTTGCTTAACTTAGAGGTAGTTCAAACAAAAATGAAAATTCTGTCATCCTTTAATCACCCTATCATCATATGCTGTTCTAAACCTGTATGACTTTTTCACCAAACACCAAAAAAAGAAAAAAACTATTAATATAAATACATATGAAGGTGAGTAAATAATGACAAATTGTAATTTTTTTTTAACTATGTGAACTGTTCGTCTGTGGAACACAAAATAATTTATTGAAAAAATTTTTTTGGACCCCATAGACTTTCATTGTATAGGCAAAAACAGTTCATAAACAATTTTGGAAATATCTTCAAATAAAAAAAAGTCATAGAGGTTTGGAATAACACGTGGGTGAGTAAATGATGACAAACGTTTTATATCCCTTTAATGGGTTATTTACACAACTTTGTAGAAGTTTGGGCTAAGACTTTTTTCAAAAAGAAATTCATCTTTTTATTCAGCAAGGATCCTTTACATTCAAAAGTGACCATAAGTACATTTGTAATTTTATATATATATATAAAAAAGACTTTAAAAGCTGTTTTAAACCTTATATTCATAAAGTAATTCTAAAAAAAAAAATTATTAAGCAGAACTGTTTCTTGATCATCAAATCAGAATTTGACATCACAGGAATAAATTAAATTTTAAAATATATTCAAATAAAAACAGTTATTTTAAGTTGTAATAATATTTCACAATATTACTGTTTTTACTGTTATTTATTTATTTGGTGAAATGTAGAGACTTTCAAAAACATTGAAAAATTTCACTGACCCCAAACTTTTGAGTAGTAGTGTACTGTAAATGATCATTATTTGAAATACATAGAAAAACTATTGTGCAATGTAATATGACTAGCATAAAAATGAAGGATTACTAAATTAAGGATAAAATCTATGGAAACAACCACATTCCTTTCTGTGATCATAAACAGGAGTGCCAGAGGCATGCATGTCTTTTAAGACTTCCTGTCATTGGAATGTTACTCTATCTCTGCATTAACGGAGCGGCTGTCAGGGTTAGCGGTAGGGTCAGGGGTCAAGATCATGACTGGTTTGCTGATTTGACAGCCATGAAAATTTCTAACAGTTTTTTTTTTAATAGTCAGTGCAACATATTATAAATCACTCTGTCAGCTCTTTATGTGTTTTCTGCAGTCTAAAGTCTTTGGCTGGCATAAAGCATTTCTTCTGTATTGTGTTATCTGTAAGGCTGGGAATCAGACAGCCCAAGTGCACTCTAGGGTGTTTGGTGTCAGCAGTGTCAGGCACAGAGGGCTGTCAGCGGCGTGATGATGTCAGCTGCCTGACCCTGGGTTGCCAGATTGACTCAGACAAGAAAATCCCTCATCGTCCACATGGTCAAATGTCTTCGCCTCGCTCATTTTCTCCAGCCCACTCACAGAAATAGACTGACTAAACCCTGAGGATTAAACAGAGGTTTATAAATGGACAAATGACTAATATCATGATGTAAAGGTATTGCCCTAGAATTAATAGTTTAAGTAATAGCAATAGTAAAAGTGATGCTAGCCTTAGCAAATGCCACTAATATTTTCCATCCATTTGAATGTGGTTTATTGGAAGAGGTCTTCACCATTTGAACTTTATGGAGTGAAAACAGTCTCAATACCTTCGACAAATACGCACAAGTGATCCACACATGTGCACAGCAATCCACAAATGCGCACAAGAGATTCACAAATGTGCACGGCAATCCACACATGCTCCATTAATAAATGTGTGCATACAATCCTTAAATGGTCTATTCTTGCTTGTAATTCCATGTTCTTTATGGAACATGATCTTTACTTAATGTCCTAATGATTTTTGGCATCAAAGAAAAATCAATAATTTTGACCCATACAGTGTATTTTTGGCTATTGCTACAAATATACCCCAGCGACTTAAGACTGGTTTTGTGCTCCAGGGTCACATTTGTAGATTGTATTTTGAGTAAAGACATTAATGTTTATATAGATGCATGCATTTATGAATGGAGCGTGTGTGGATCTTTTGCACGCATTTGTGGATTGCTGTGCATGTGTGTGGATCTTTTGCGCGTATTTATCGAAGGTATTGAGACTATTTTCACTCCACAGAACTTCCCAGCAGGAAACCCAGATGTGAACTTTCTCCCTCATAACTCTGGAAAGGACTTTATCTTCTCTTTTCTTATGAATGGTAGACTTTTAATGGATTCCACGAAGAGAAACAGGTGTCATTCAAAGCTCTTTTCAAAACGAAGCTTAACAAGGCAGTAAAAAGCCCTTCTGACTGACAATCGACAACTTCATCCCAGTCTGGACTGTGTCTTGATGTGTTTTTGTTGGACGTCAGCATAGAAATGGCTGAGACATGCACAGCTAATGGTCCATGTTACAGGGAGCTAGTTCTTGAAGGAACATAAAGTATTGTGTCTATGTCTCGAGTGTCTGTCTGTGTTTATAGAAATCTGACCTAAAGTGCTGAAAGGCCCGTCTTTAAGTGCTTTTTATCTATTCTCGTTCTTTCTCTCCACACTGTAAAAAATGAGGCATTCTTAAAACTCAAAATAATGAAGGCAACAATTTTGTTTGGCTTTTTTTTTTTTTTTGGGGATTTAATTTTTATATTACTGAATATATCATTTACTATTTAATTATTATTATTTTATATTTGTTTACATAAAGTTTAGATTATTTTCAATTTTCTATGTCAAAATATGACTTTCTGTTACGAAACAGAATATTGATTTCATACATGTCCACTGTAGAGGACACCAGGACCTACGCATTTTGGAAGAAACAAGTGTATTCCTATGAAATATTAGATATTATGAAAATCTTGCCAATTATTATACTTATTTTTTCATTACTTGTTGCCCCCAAAACACATTAATATGTAAATAAGATACAGTGTATACATTGTTTAAAATGGGAAAACCCGTTTATGACCATTTCACACACATATTGCATAAAGCAAACTGGTATAACAAATCATTCTGTTATATCTTTCATAACATAGTTGAGAATCTTCTTTATACAAAGTTTGGTATAAAAATAAAAATTGATTGGTGATAAAAAAAATCCCACTGTTTTTGTGTTTTCATGTCTATTCATGTCTTTTTATTAAAAAAAAAAACAGGAATTTTTAAAGTCCAGTTGTCCTCTACAGAGGACATAACATAACATATGAATGAAAATATAATTTTTCATCCTTTTTTTTTCTTATGCTCTAAACAATGTAATGACATGAAAAAAATACTAAATTCACAAAACTTTGGATATATTTTTATTATTTTATATTTTATTTTTTACATTTTATAAGTAATTTTAATCAGTTATATTTGCATTTTTATTTCTGTATTATTTTATAGAATTTAAATGTCATTATTATTTATATTTTTATATATTTACCTTTTTATATTTTATGTATACTCTTCATGTAAACGCTCATAAAATATCTCAAAATGACATAGTGTACATATGCTTGTGTGTGCTTGTTTACAGCATTTGTAATCTTTTGTACTCTTTTGTACATCTTTTAGTCATACTTTTCTCGGTAACTGCTTCGGATGTCCTTTCCTGAGCCCTGCGGTGATGGAGTCTGTCCTAATTCAGGCGCAGTGGAGGGAGACTGGGACAAAGGCTCCAAATGTGCCTGTTCTGGATGGAACTTCAACTCTGAAGCTTTGTTGAAGGATCGAAGGGAGGGAGGGTGAATGCATGCTGCAAGCAGACAGTTAGAATATGTGTGTGTGTGTGCATTAGGCCCATGAGGGGGAGGGCAGATCTCTGAGCACATCAGTTGTTGCTTTAGAATGCCTGTAAGCAGCTGTGACGGCAGCTGACTGGGTTCACTCAGGAGAGGAGATTGCTTGCTTTGCTTACTATGAACAAAACCACTGTCTTTCTCAAAAAAGACACATTCCCCTTCACTAAATTAGTCCAACATTGCTTTTCTTGTTTTATGTTTTTGTTCAGACAGTTTTGAAATGTTTTATGCATGTTATCAATAACCCAAAAGTTGAGGAAAAAAGAGGGCAAAAAAGGAAAGATTTTTTTTCTTGGTAGAAGTTACCATTGTTTCTTTTTCACTGTGTGAAATACCTCCTCTGGAGTTTGGGTTTAGAGAGGGAAATGCCTCTTGGTTTGGGTCTCCTTAGTAATGACAGACCTATTACAGTGTTTTATTACTGGTTTACATTGGAGACAGGCTTTTTTTCCTGCTGATTTGACTTGAAGAAGAGCAATAACCAAGAGTTAAGCATACAAGGCCAGGAATTTTTTGAGTGCCTCTTATGGAATTTCATATGAAAATTAGCTTCTTGGTAGAAGTTACCATTGTTTCTTTTTCACTGTGTGAAATACCTCCTCTGGAGTTTGGGTTTAGAGAGGGAAATGCCTCTTGGTTTGGGTCTCCTTAGTAATGACAGACCTATTACAGTGTTTTATTACTGGTTTACATTGGAGACAGGCTTTTTTTCCTGCTCATTTGACTTGAAGAAGAGCAATAACCAAGAGTTAAGCATACAAGGCCAGGAATTTTTTGAGTGCCTCTCATGGAATTTCATATGAAAATTAGCCTCACGTTGTTTTCTTTACACTTAAGGCTGGAAATACACTACATAAATTTTGCCCAAATATTTGCCCTGATTTGCAGTCTTGACACTAACTGTCGATAGTCTGAGGTATTTTGGGCAGGCAGATTTCACAAATTTCATAGAAAATTGCATATCGTATGATGACACAGACTAATTGTTTTAAGCTTCAGACTATGATTCCATCCAGTCGGAGAATATCTAACATGTTTGATATTTTGAGCTGATTTTAGAACAAAATGTTTTCAGCAAGGCACTTGAGTTCGGCATGATTTTGTGTTCGGAACATGATGCAACTAGGCCCACATAAAATTTGTTTTGATTAAAAATGAAAATATGTAGGATTCAATGGAATAGTTTTAAATAAGTTCTGTGATTCACGTATATGTGAATAATTTAATGAGGCGGTTTATGGTTGGTTGCCTGTTGCTAAACAATTTGTCCTTACATGCAATAAGTGATAGATATGTAGAATCTTATAAAATACATTTCAGTCAAATTCTAGTGAAATCTATGGAGCTTTTGGTGAAATTGGTCATAAAAGTGAATTGGTCCATCGCCTGAGTTGAGAGGATTCGTATTATGGATATATTTTGCATTTACAAGGTGGAGGTGAATGACCTCATAGTGTCAGTGTGACTGATTCCAGGCTGTTTTTACCCCAAAAAGCTGTTTTAAAGGCCCACCGGTGCCATTTTGTTTAATTACACCCTCACAATTTATCCAGCTGTTCTCATGTCTTTGGGATAAGTGAGGTCAGCTGTGTGAGTGTTTTTCCTATTGTCAACGGTCGTTAAAAGCTTAGATAAGACCATGTGGCAAAACAACAGAATGCTGGTCACTAATGTCCTTTTTTGGACTTTCAAAGACACACCACCTGCTGCAACACATGTGCCGTTTCTCAAGATGGTGTGTGTCTGTGTGTGTGTGTTTGTGGGAAGATCTTTATTTTCAGTTCGGCATGATTTTGTGTTCGGAACATGATGCAACTAGGCCCACATAAAATTTGTTTTGATTAAAAATGAAAATATGTAGGATTCAATGGAATAGTTTTAAATAAGTTCTGTGATTCACGTATATGTGAATAATTTAATGAGGCGGTTTATGGTTGGTTGCCTGTTGCTAAACAATTTGTCCTTACATGCAATAAGTGATAGATATGTAGAATCTTATAAAATACATTTCAGTCAAATTCTAGTGAAATCTATGGAGCTTTTGGTGAAATTGGTCATAAAAGTGAATTGGTCCATCGCCTGAGTTGAGAGGATTCGTATTATGGATATATTTTGCATTTACAAGGTGGAGGTGAATGATCTCATAGTGTCAGTGTGACTGATTCCAGGCTGTTTTTACCCCAAAAAGCTGTTTTAAAGGCCCACCGGTGCCATTTTGTTTAATTACACCCTCACAATTTATCCAGCTGTTCTCATGTCTTTGGGATAAGTGAGGTCAGCTGTGTGAGTGTTTTTCCTATTGTCAACGGTCGTTAAAAGCTTAGATAAGACCATGTGGCAAAACAACAGAATGCTGGTCACTAATGTCCTTTTTTGGACTTTCAAAGACACACCACCTGCTGCAACACATGTGCCGTTTCTCAAGATGGTGTGTGTGTGTGTGTTTGTGGGAAGATCTTTGTTTTCTCTCGTCTTTCTTCAGGCAGAAGTTCTCCTGGATCACTCTTTGACATGCTTCACTAAGAGCTGTGTATTTAGTGAAGCATTCTGGTCAACACGTAAGGCGCCATGCCTGTAGTCATGCACGACCGTTTTCGCAGTTTCCATATCCATGGTGATGTATTAAGTGTGTAAAAATGTGTTTATGTGGAAAGGACATTGATAAATGAACTGCTCTTTCATAGTCCAGACTCACTGTTTCTGCTGGGTTTCAGTGTTTATTTCTTCTTGACCTCATGTGTTCTGGTGGGGGAAGTCAGTGCAAACACTCCCAACGGCTGCCGTCTTACAGCATTTGGTAACTTGGGCCGAGGGTTTCACACCACACATTTCATTCTGTACTCTGAAATAAATTGTTAGAGATATAAAACTGTCAATTAAAGTATCACGTTTTACATAAAGTTAGGTCAGAATCCATTAGCCTGTAGTTTGGTTTGACATGTTCCTGTAACCAGTAACAGCTTGTTCTTGTTTCAGGAATAAATGTAGTGCAGTGACATGGATGCTCATGTCTAAGTGGCACTTACTAGCTTGTTAAGTAAAAGACGTTTCCTGTCGTCACTGGTAGCAGTTGGATTTCTGATGTAATATGTGACCACAAAGACAGGAAGTTCTGAAGTAAATTGTGCAAATGCATCAATGTTAGACACGGACATTTTGGCACTGCATCCCCAAGGGTTATATATGCTTATATTATATTATATTATATTATATTATATTAAACGTTAAAAACAGTTATTTTTAAAATAAATGAATGCTAAGATGCATTAAATTGGTCAAAAGTGACAGTAAAGACATTTAGAATGTTAGAAAATATTTGTTTTTTTTTAAAATGCTGTTCTTTTGAACTTTCAATTTATCAAAGAATCCTGAAAAAAAATCTTGGTATCATGATTTCCATGAAAATATTAACATTGATAATAATAAGGAATGGGACATGATTCTTCATGATTCTGAAGGATCATGGGACACTGAAGACTGGAGTAATTATGCTGAAAATTCAGATTTGCATCACAGGAACAAATTAGATTTTAAAAGATATTAAAATAGAAAAGTTATTTTAAATTGTAATAAAATTTTTATTATTATGTGATGTTATGTTATGTTATGTTATGTGACCCTGGGCCACAAAACCAGTCTTAAGTCGCTTGGGTTTATTTTAAGCAATAGCCAAAAAAACGATAAATAACGATAGCTTATATTATATTAAACGTTAAAAACAGTTATTTTTAAAATAAATGAATGCTAAGATGCATTAAATTGGTCAAAAGTGACAGTAAAGACATTTAGAATGTTAGAAAATATTTGTTTTTTTTTAAAATGCTGTTCTTTTGAACTTTCAATTTATCAAAGAATCCTGAAAAAAAATCTTGGTATCATGATTTCCATGAAAATATTAACATTGATAATAATAAGGAATGGGACATGATTCTTCATGATTCTGAAGGATCATGGGACACTGAAGACTGGAGTAATTATGCTGAAAATTCAGATTTGCATCACAGGAACAAATTAGATTTTAAAAGATATTAAAATAGAAAAGTTATTTTAAATTGTAATAAAATTTTTATTATTATGTGATGTTATGTTATGTTATGTTATGTTATGTTATGTGACCCTGGGCCACAAAACCAGTCTTAAGTCGCTTGGGTATATTTTAAGCAATAGCCAAAAAAGCGATAAATAACGATAGCTCTAATCTAACGATAGATTTTTCTTTTATGCCAAAAATCATTAGGATATTAAGTAAAGATCATGTTCCATGAAGATATTTTGTAAATTTCCTACCGTAAATATATCAAAACTTAATTTTTGATTAGTAATATGCATTGCTAAGAACTTCATTTGGACAACTTTAAAGGAGATTTTCTCAATATTTAGATTTTTTTCTCAATATTTTTCAGATTCCAGATTTTCAAATAGTTGTATCTCGGCCAAATATTGTCCTAACAAACCATACATCAATGGAAAGCTTATTTATTCAGTTTTCAGATGATGTATAAATCATTTTTTCGAAAAGTTTCGAGAAATTGACCCTTATGACTGGTTTTGTGGTCCTGGGTCACATGTTATGTTATGTTATGTTATGTTACTGTATATTATTATTGTCGAATGTCATTCTAAAAGAGACAGTAACCATATTAACTCATAAGGCATAAACATTAGTTCACTAAAAAATGAAACATTTTCTTTTCATTAGTGACATTTATGTGGAAAGTAAGATATTTTACTACATTTACATACAAAATTTAGCAGCCCATCCAAAAACCTTAAATCCCATAGTGATGATTTGAAACAGTTGATTAGTGTCTCAACATGCTTTTTCCGAGAGCTTGACGTGAGCAGTTTATTTGCTGTACATGTGCTGAAAGTCAGTCTTGCTACTTTGCCTTTGGGGTTGTCATTCAAATTAAATGTTAGCTGCTTGATGTGTGTGTGTTTCTACAGTATCTCTAAAATTCTTCCATTGTTCTTTGAAGATCCTGTGGAAAATGTTACTGTTGATGGCATGTGTCCATGATGTCTTTATCCCCCTTCTCTTTTCCTCCTTTCCTATCTTTGCCTCTTGGAGGGACACAGTAATGGAATTATATTTTCCGGCCTCTCCGGAGAACTGTGAACTTGACCTCTTTGACAATGGACACATAATGTAATGTGAATATTTGGAGTGTCCACAGCTCTCAGGATGTGACTTCAGACTGTTCTGTGTTTTTTGTGCGACTCTTGGAGAATGTCAGATAACAGGAACGTTATCTTTCCACAGCTACTAGGGGAATCCCTGCTCTCTCTGTCTTGGTCAAACAGACCTCTGCATATGAACACTGCAGCTGACTAGAATGCAGAACTGAGATGAAACCCCACACATTTGGAGCCAAGCCGTTTGTGTCATCAGTTATAAAAGACACTATTTAATGCATGTTTACACAACTGTCATCTTACAAAAATGGCCTTCATAAAGAATGTCTTTAAATAAGATGTACTTTTTGTTGACAAGAGCTTCCAGTTTATATGAATTCACTTTTTTTCACCCAAAAATTTTAATTTGCTGAAAATGTACTCACCTTCAGGCCATCCTAGATGAGTTTGTTTCTTCATGGGAACAGATTTGGAAAAATTTAGCATTACATCACTGGCTCACCCATGGATCCTCTGCAGTGAATGGGTGCCATCCAAACAGCTGATAAAAATATCATATGAGGTTGTATTTTGGCCAGAAGCAACAGTTTAAAGTTAAAATGCCGTAATAATGGATTTGTTTCTTAGCTTTTCACTTCATTAGACATTGATGTTGTGTGGATTACTTGTGGATGATTGTGATGTTTTTATCAGCTGTTTGGACTCTTATTCTGATGGCACCCATTCACCACAAGTAATGTAATGCTAAATTTCTCCAAATCTGTTCTGATGAAGAAACAAACTCATCTACATCTAGGATGGCCTGAGGGTAAGTACATTTTCAGCAAATGTAAATTTTTTTCAACGAACTATTCCTTTATGGCTGTAGGAAGATTTTGGAACTGACATTTTTTTATGTAAATATTATTATTGATTAATTGGCCTGGCTGACGCAGTATACTGGTCTGTCACTAATAAAATATAATATCATAGTTTTAGATGGAGTATAGCATGTCATGTCACATTGCAAACCCTAAAGTACAACATTGTTACTGAATTGCCTTTTAAAGAAAACTCTGAAATTGTTTGTGACATTGTTTTGGAGATAAAATGTCCAGATTCACCTTTACAAGAATGTGTATGGGAAGAAACCAGACACAACCAAAGACAGAATATTGACTGACCAACAGTAAATATTTCATAATGAAGAAGAAATAAACACAACTTGTGTGTGTGTGTGTGTGTGTGTGGCAGACCTGCTCTATGTCTGTCAGGCTCCTATGAGTATTATTTATAACTCAGATCTCAACTCTGATATTCATGCCATGTGTTTTGCTGCATTATCTCTCCTTTCAAGTCCTCCAGGACTTTTACTTTGTGACTGTGTGTATGTGTGTGCTGAAACAATGTTTTATTTTATCGTACTGTAGAGCCATGCTGCATTGTGTTATATGGCTTTAAGGGAATAATAGGAAAATGATGACTACATTTTTTGCCTTTGAACCTTTAATTACTGTTTGCTCTGTGCATGCATCTTTTTTTCTCATTTATTAATCCAGCTTGTTTTTAATTTTGCAGCTCTTGCCTTTACTCTTGTTTATTCTGTTTTGATTGATTAGTTTGTCTTTATAGTTTGTGAAACAAAAGAGCTTCATTTATTATACATTCCCTCTTGAAGCTATGTGTGTGTGTGTTTGTTCATATGCTTGTGTGGGTGTAGGCTGCATATTTCCTGAGGCAGAATGTCTCTTCCACACAGAAGCCATTGTCTCTGTCTCTTCTGTCCTAGTGACCATGGCAAACATTCTATCTCCTCCAGGGAGACAGCAATGTTTGTTTGGTCACCCTAAGCAACAGCCGACAATCATCTGATGCATCTCTGAGCTGTAGAAATTTCTGATGGCGTCACTGGCCGATGTTCAAATAATTCAAAGTGCAACACGGAATGACAGAGATCTTATTAGAAATTTTATAAACTGTAAATATGTATGATGAAATTATATAAGAAATGGCTAACAAAGATGGTACGATACGATTGAATCAGTGAAAACCATAATCATTGCGAAACAAAGGTTTTTGGAAAAAATATCAGAAAAAAATCAATTCTGTTTTCAAAATTTGACATGAAAATTCCAATTCTCCTGATTCTGACATTGCCAAAAGTTATAATGTTTATAGAGAGGCACAAGTTGTCTGCTGCAAACGCCACATTCTTGCACTTAAAACTAGCCTGCAAGATGGGAAATAGCAGCATGCATTCAGCACAAATTTGTAAGCAGTTTGCGGCAGTTCATAATTCCCTTATTGAATTGGTCGCTAAAACAACCCAAGCACTGCATGCAAATAGCACTATCAGCCAGCACAGTCCATTCTTAGTGAATTCCCTCCTTTGAAGAACTTCCAAACAATGACAATATGCTGTGTTCATCAGTGAAACTAAGCAATTGCTGTTAGTTGAAAAGAGCAGCAATCACCAACAGCTGGACTCAAGATGAATGCATCAGTACTCGCTGCAGCAACACCATTACATGTGTTTTCTTCTATAGCTTTTGCCAACAGTGGCTTATAAAATGCTTCCAGCATCTGTTTCATTATTTTTTATCTCGTCTTGTTGGTGTGGTTCAGCGGTGGGAGGATGTGAATGATCCTGACTGGCTTTAATCAGGGTTAGGAAAGTGTCTCATTACTCACAGAGCCATTTGCCAGAGATATGCTACATTCACACATCGGATTGAGCTTGTGAAGCAGTACTGCTGTTCTTCATATTTATAATGAGATGTGCTTAAGCAAGCTTGATTTCATTATATTTCATAATTACAGTTATTTATTTGAACAATATCTTAAAATATTTAATCACCACCAGTGATATTGTAGCATTATGTATATACTATTATAGTATTTATTAATATTTTGAATTAGATTTTGTTTTTATATTTGCAGTTTTAATTTTAATTTTAGTTTTGGTAATTTTGTTATATGCTTGTCATTTATTTATTAATTTTTTTAATTTTTAAAATATTTTTAATGCACATATTCCTAGCTTTAATTAATTAACATCTTATTTCAGTTTTAGTAATTTTATAAATTAAACCAAAACTTATTTTATTTTGGTTAGTTGCAACATTTCTAGTTTTTCATCTAATATTTTATAATTTAATTTAATTTAATTTATGAAAATTATTTGTAATAATTTTAGTTAACAATAACAACACTGACTGCCTAGTTTTAATCTAGTTATCTAGTTTATAAAAGTGATTTAACTTGTGCAACATTTTGGTGAGATTTTCCTTTCATAACTATTTATTTTAATTATTAATTCACAAAATGTAGAAAGAAATCGAATGGGCCAACAACCTGTCACCTCATTTTGGAGTGAGACAAATGAGAAAACACTTCTACTTGTTCTCTAAATTATCCCCACTCTCTGTAAGCTATCCCTTCCTTTCTCACTGTCCTAAATGGTCTTTTCCCAGGCTCTGATCCCATATTTGTTTTCTTGCCCATTATGTGGTGGTGCTGTACCCTAGCTGGCTGGAATTCCTGGCTCATGTCATCAGCGGTTCCTCAAAAAGGGTTAATTTACAGCCACTGCGCTTTGTCATCTGAAGGAAACACTTAGTTCTGATGTCTTTCATTAAGTGTGTTTGAATCCAGCTGTTTTGCTGGTGCTGTATGTTGAACAATGTGCCTTATCTTCAGGAGTTTGTGTTTTGTCAGGGCGCACATTGCTGGGTCTCCTCAGGGTGGTTTGAAAAGATTAAAGAGATTCGGTATATTGGGAATTAAAACCAACACACTCTCTTAGGTGTAAATCTGAAAATTCTCTGTCTAATAAGGAGCTTTTTGGAAAAGTAGACCACATAGCTGTCTGTGATTGCTCAGTGTATGCGTGCACCTACTCTGTCAGCTTTGATATGTATACTGAGACCTTTTATATTGTATGTATTTTGTATATTGTCAGATGAGGATCTAGATCCCCTGAGGCAAACAATAGAAGCCGAGACACACCTGTTTATTGATATTTGATACAAGAAATGATGCGAGTGTTAAACAGCTGAGCTGTGTCTTTGTGTGCTTGCTGTCCTCTCTCTTTATTCTTTTGACTTCTTTTTCTTCCTCTTTTTTCAGCTTTTTTGGCATGGTAAATAATTCTACATTGCACTGTACAAAAACAGTGCAAAGCAATGTACATAAATGGAGGAAAATAACTTGAGATACACATACAAAATGCATGTTATTTATTTATTTAGTACTGTCCTGAATAAGATATTTTACATAATATATTTACATATAGGCCACAAGGCAAAATAATAGGTGAGTTTATAAAAATGACCGTTCAAAAGTTTAGATACACTTGATTCTTAATATTGTGTGTTGTTACCTGATGATCCACAACTTTTTTTATTCTTCTTGGTGATGGTTGTTCATGAGTCTCTTGTTAGTCCTGGACAGATAAAGAGCCCACTGTTCTTCAGAAAAATCATCTACGTCCTGCAAATTCTTTGGATTTCCAGCATCTTTTTCATATTTGAACCCTTTCTAGCAGAGACTGTATGATTTTGAGATCCAAATGTCCACAGTGATGACAACTGAGGGACTCTTACAACTATTCAAAACTATTACAAAAGGTTCACACATTCACTGATGCGCAATTATTAATTCATAATATTTTGCGTGTACACACACACACACACACACACACACACACATACATATATAGATAGATACATATGTGCAAAATATTACAAATTAATAAGGAAGAGAAATATTAATACTGTACTCTGCTTTTTTCTTTGACTTTTATCATTCTCTTATTCTCTCTTTCTATACTTTCCTAAGAACACATATCAAAAACATTGCCAAATACTTTCTCCCTGTCTCTTTCTGTTGGGCTTGGCGTTGATGCAGAGTGCACATAAATGTCTGGATGCATTCCTCTTTATGCATCTAGAGCGCCTAGGAACCCAAAAACATTAAACCCTGTTCTTGAGAGAGGGCCACAGTGAGCGTAACACACTGTCCTCACCAAATGTATGAGAAAATCTCAAAAGTAATATATCAAAGAAAAGTGAAGAATTTGATCTGGAACTCGTTTGATTACAGCGAGGCAAAAATGAGAGAGAAAAACAGAAAGTGACCTGGCAGTATTATTTGATTGGAGATATTGGATTACTGCCAGACCGCTGCGCACATTGCAGCGTTTAGTGCAGACAGCTCCGCTGGGGGTTGAAGCAAAGTGTAGTCGGATTCAGCCAGTGTCCCGATTAAGTTTCATCTGTGTGTGTGTTTTATTTAAACTGACCTAATTCCAAAGATCCAGGGTTAAATGACATCAGCCTTTGGCATTCAGTCAGTGGCTTAGTAGTGCCCATCTTGATTCATATTCCACGCTGCAGTCCAGAGTCTGTTGTCTGTAGCAAAGCAGTGTAGTGAAAGATTTGGGTAAAGGTTACGAGTAAAAAGTGCATGTGACACTTTCTATGAATAACTGGGTAAAATAGGGCTTGAAACATTTTTTTTGCTATTTTTATTAGGATTTCACCATTACCCATATTTGGGACTGCATATTATATTATATTTTTGAAACAAAGTTTAATACCTTAATTTGTGTTAGATTTGTCTTTTTAATTTTAATTATTGTAATTAACAATATATTTAATTAATGTAATTAAATGATCAGTTTATTTTATTATTCAATTGTTTTCTAATAATTTTTATTTATTTAAATTTTATATTAGATACATAACATTCATAGGTTATCTCGCAAAAGAACAAGGGATTTGTGTCTTTATTACATTGTAATTGGATAGTAATGGGACACGAATATGTACCGTATGTGAAGCATAAGGTTTGCTTCACAACTTTGAGTGAATAAAGGATCATAGTCTACCTATGTAATTGTTTTAGTAGGCCATAATGCCCGTGCCGAGAGAGTTTGTCCTTGCTGTTTATTTGTGCACATCTAAACCTGTGAAAGCTATCAACACAGCAGGTGAACGGAACAAAGAGTGTGTTGCGAATTTCTCTGAATAAACAAATAATGGCATGATGGTGGCTCAAATACAACAAGCAATGCTAGGGAGGACATATGAAAAATAAACACAGGTGTTGTCATTATTTCAGGCAAGGTAGAGTAGGGACAGTATGTTAGCAATGTATCCTAAGCTCATATTTGACCTGAAAACATTTTTTTTCTAGTGTACTGTATGTTGACATGACCACTCCCCCTTCAGTTCACCCTGAACTTCACTGAGCTTCTGATCTTCACCCTAAACTAATATATGTTCACTGTAGCACCACAAGAGTAATAAAAACCAACCTGAGATTGTTTAATGGTTTCCTAAGCCAAGCATTGAAACTCTTAGATCTAAAATAATCTCAAAAACAGTATGGTTTTCTGCTCGTTGTCTTTTTATGATTCCCAGTATCTCTACAAAAGGTGCTTCAGTGCTCATGTGTGGAATAATACATTTAAATCTTTCTCTTTCTCATTGCAGATAGTAAAGCTATAGTGGACGGCAACTTAAAACTGATCCTGGGGCTCATATGGACCCTTATCCTGCACTACTCCATTTCCATGCCCATGTGGGAGGATGAGGACGATGAAGATGCCAGGAAGCTGACACCCAAACAGCGCCTTCTGGGCTGGATCCAAAACAAGGTCCCCCAACTGCCCATCAACAACTTCCACAGGGACTGGAGAGATGGCAAAGCCCTCGGTGCCCTGGTGGATAATTGCGCACCTGGTGAGCAGAATTCTGTGGTTTATGATCGCTTGGCGACAAATGTGTCATGGTACATTAATCACATATGGTCTTACATGGAAAACTTTTCATTAGCTTCATTAAGTAGATTCAGGTATCAGTAACACTCATCAGGGAGATGTCAAGAGTCATGCAGAATCTGCATTGCCCTAGGAGATGGGAAGCTGGTTTGATAATTACAGCATATGATCTCACTGTGGAAAGACCAAGAGAAGTGGAGTACAATTAGTGACCTCAAAACCAGTGATCACTGCTTTCCAAAACATAATTAATGAATCAAATACCTCTGGATAGGTTTGAACTTACTCTAGTAGAAATCCTGAATCCCATGCAGTTCAGAGAGGGTTTAATGGATGGGTCAAGTCCATTTGGAAGTGTGCATGTCTGTCCTTGTCAACTACATAATCAAAGCAGCCATTCTGGCATTGTGAATATCTCATGACTCAGGACTTGGCCACATATCCTTCGATTTGTCTTTCGTTAAAAAAATGTATGAATCACATTAGCATGTGTTGAAATGTTTCCTTCTTCTGACAAGACATTTTGAGGTGTGTTCTTAAAGAGTTCAACATGTTTGACAAGCACAAACAGCAGTTTCATTGTCTTTTGTCAACTTTAGTAAAGAGAGCAGGTGTAGATGTGGTGGTGGGTGAAAGGCAGCTGTACAGTCAACACAATGGGCCACAACTAGATGTGCTGCTTTAACATTCAATATCATTGTAAGTGTTGAACTGGGATTTGACTGGTGTCAAAAACAGCTTGTAATACAGAGATATTTCGATTGATTCATCAGTAGAAGTGGTTTAGGTAGTGAGTGAAAGGGCTGCTTACTGAAAGTTTGAGGGTTCGAGTCCAGCAAGGGATCAGATGAGATGACTAGATCAGATGACTTCTATGCTGACAAACTGAAGGACACTGCTATAAAACACAACCATTGTCTTCAAATTAAAAAGGTATGGCTGATATTGTGACCCTGAGGAGAAGCAATGCGAGAGGTGAAAGATGCATCATCTTTGCAAGTTTCAGGTGTTGAGTTGAGTTTGTTGGCTCTGCTAGCTGCTAATGAGCCCCTGGTCTGGGCTGTAACTGAATGGAAAGTGTCAGAGGCTAAGACAGCAAACATGCTTAAGTGAAAACACATGCTTCTATATGCATTTCCTGCCAACATGCATTTCATTATATTTTTCCCTGTGTGCATGTGTGGAAAAGTATCTCTTAGCATTAATGATGCCAGAAAAAAGTTAGATGAAGTATTTTTTTTAGTATTTCAGCGCTTATGTGTTTATCACACTATATTGAAAACCCTTATATTTCATTTTTTAATTATATTTTTTTATTAGCAAAAGTTTTAAACTTGATATTTTTTTAAAATATTCGGACTTGCACGGAAAGAATGATCAAATCACTGTAAATCTAATGTCAGTTATAATTTTATTGTAACATTTGCACGTCGAGTTATGATCAGTCCTTTTCAAATGATATATTTTTTTCTCATTTGATTTAGGTTATATGATTTATAAAAGGAAAGTGAACTGTATTCGATTCTCTAGTTATGTTAACTATGGTTTTCCTCCAAAAATAACTGCATACAGACTGTCTCACACTTTATTTACCTCCCCTGAAGTTTCCTCCATCTAATTTGTTTTCCGCTATTTTGGATCTGCAGGGTACTGTAAATAAATACCACTCTTGGCAAGTTTAAATGCATTAAAAACCTAAAATTAAAGGTTTATCAGTGTTAGCAGTAGCACGGGGCCTGTTACAGATACTCACTGTCCGACCGCAGGCCTGGAGATTCTTGGAAAACAATCCTACATCTGATATTAACGTTTTGGCAGTTGTTGAGGAGTCTTGTGGTTTCAAGGCTCTCTGGTTCCATTTGAACTAAACACCTCTTACTCTTTGAGTGTAATCCAGCATATAATAACAGTTTTAGTCCAGACGGCATTGGTGCGTGTTTCCTTCAGGGAAGCGTTCGGAGCTATGAGCCTGACCACGCTTATTAAAGATTGGGAAAAAGGGTGAAGTGATGGGAAACTGCTCATTTGAGAGCATTTAAGGTCAAGTTGAACTAAAGAACATAGATTAATAGATCCCTGCTGTGGAACAGTGGGTCTGCAGCCCAAGATAAAGCTCAGATCTGGCTCTTCTCTGTTCATCTATAAAGCAATATGCAGGATAATTTTAAAGTAAGAGTGCATTTTAGTCCTATACAGTAGGAATTCTGATTTAGAACCTACATGATTCTCATGGTTTTAGCAAGAGTTGACTAACTTTTTGCATCAGTCTGCTAACTCTGCTGTCTTTGTCTCCATCTAAGGCCTGTGTCCGGACTGGGAGACATGGGACCCGAGTCAGCCAGTGGAGAATGCAAAAGAAGCCATGCAACAAGCCGACGACTGGCTCGGTGTGCCTCAGGTAAGAAGCAATCACTTATATTTATTAGGACTCATGCTATTTAGCCTGATTGAGAATGTTTTCTTCTTTAGCAGAGCAGGACTGGCTGTTTTGTAGTAGCTCATAGCTGCTGAAATTATATTATGACCTCATTATTTTGAATGATCCTCTGAGTATGTGTGTTTGTGTAAGAGAGAGTCAGAGAGGGTAAAAGAATATGGGGTGTTGTTCACACAGACTGTACAAATGAGAATTTTTGGCATATTAAACATTAAACTGGTTAGATTTTGAAGGCTGAACAGCAAAATATGTCAGTGCCACATTTCTAGGTGGTTTGAAATCTGATTAAAATATTTTAATTCAGATGTAGACTCAAAGCTCTCCTTTTTCTCTCACGTTGACTTATTTGCACTAGGTTCAACTGTATTTTTTTTATTTATAGTATTACTTCTTTCTAAACCATGTACTTGCTATCTAAATGCCTTAAATGTATTTATTTAATTTTTTCAAATGTTTTTGCATGTAACATCATAATGCTCAGTAGTTTCTATACATGAGAAATTAATACTTTTATTCCGCAAGGATGCCTTAAATTGATCAAAAGTAACAGTAAAGACTTTTAGAATGTTACAAAAGGAATGTTACATAAATGCTGTTCTTTTTTTTTCATCAGAGAATCCTAAAAAAGTATTACAGTTTTCACAAAAATATTAAACAGCACAACTGTTTTCAACATTGATAAGAATAAGAAATATTTCTTGAGCACCAAATCTATAGCATAGAATGTATATTAGCATATTAGAATGATTTCTGAAGGATCATGTGCTGAAAATTCAGCTGTGACAGTACAGAAATAAAATGCATTTTAAATATATTAAAATAGAAAAATGTTATTTTAAATTGTAAGAATGTTTCACATTATTACTGTTTTTTAATGTATTTTTGATCAAATAAATGTAGCGTTGGTGAGCATAAGAGACTTAGACCCCAAAACTTTTGAACGGTAGTATATATGAGATATTTACTGCACTGTCAACAGCAGATCTATTTTTATTGCTTACCAAATGATAGTACAGACAGTCTGCCTTAGTGTAACTGCCATGCAGAAATCTTTTTCAACTTATCTTTAAAGAATACACTAGAACACAAATTTGTGTTTGAGTAATTGAGATAAATAGAGAGTCCACATCTATTGAGAGAAACAGTAGGTCATTGGATGCTTTGAGCATGTAGGCTATTGCTGCAGCAGGAGAGGTAGAGCTTTAAATTATGGGTTTTAATAACAAGGTGCATATTTCTTTTCCTGTCCCTGTTGTTCTCTCGTTCAATCTCTACTTCTGTCTTTCTGCTGTGTTAAATACCATTTAGAGCTATTTCTAGTTAGCTCTTAACCTTCCAGCCTAGCGTTAAATATAGCAGGACACTTAACCAGCAGGACATGAAAGACGGGACTGAGGGGAGAGGAGAGGCAGAAAATATTTTCCACAGCTTTAAAAACGTTGTGTACTTCATCAGTTTTGTGCCGTAGACCATCACAGCATAGAGCTGTGTTTATATCTGACGAATGATTCTGGCAGTAACAGTGCTTGAAGAAAATGTCAAATGAAGTCAGTGAGACGTGGTTCTTTGTTTCAATCCTTCTCCAGAGGGCTATAGCAATGCACATTTTAGGTGTTTCACTGATGCAGCCATTACAGGTCAATGTTCCTCCTGCTACTCAAATAATGAGTTGTATCAGGTGTTTTTGATGAGGAAGACGTCCAAAATGTGTTACACGGGTTGCCCCAGGAGCTGGATTGAGAAATATTGCTTGAATGGCATCCAGAAATCACGACTGAGATCAGAGATCAACCAGTATGTAGCGTGTGTCTTCTGACCTCTAATTTTGCACTTTGTCCATCCAGGTGATTGCTCCAGAGGAGATTGTGGATCCTAACGTGGACGAGCACTCAGTGATGACCTACCTGTCTCAGTTCCCCAAAGCCAAACTCAAACCTGGTGCCCCACTGCGATCTAAAACCCTGCACCCCAAGAGAGCCAAGGCCTACGGCCCAGGTGAGACTGACAGATGAATTTGTTAATACTTCTGAATGACAGACAGCGATTATGAGAGAAAACATTTACACTACTCTACCTCAACTCAAACCTTTGCATCTTTCGGTAGGTATTGAGCCCAAAGGTAACGTTGTGTTGAGGCCAGCTGAGTTTGTGGTGGAGACTGTGGAGGCCGGGCTTGGAGAGGTGTTGGTGTACATTGAGGATCCAGAGGGCCACACAGAAGAGGTCATCTTCTAACTCATCAAACTTCTTTCATTGTAAAAATAAGTTAATCTTCTTTTATTCAACCTGTAATAATAATAATAATAATAATAATTCATGATTTAATTCTCATGATTTTTTAAATAAATAAAATAAAAAAAATAATTATAAAAAATGTCATGGTAATTGATCTAATATGATTTAATAGTAACACATTTCTGTTTTTTTGTTATTGAATGAGGATAAGACACTTGAGCCTTATTAATAGGACTGCAGGGATACACAAGAAAAAAACTGTTTTAACAACTACCTGGTGAATGTCTTACTAATATGTCCTTTTTCACAGGCCAGAGTAATTCCCAACAATGACAGGAGCAGGAGCTACTCTGTGGTCTATGTCCCAAAAGTGGAGGGTCTGCATAAGGTAACAAAATAATAAACAATGCTGATGTTCAAGATTTATGAAAATCAAATTTTTTAATTCTACTTAGGTCTTGTTATCAGACATCATTTTGTAAGGTTTAACAAAAGGACCTTTAACTGTGACAGATGAAATGGAGTGATTGTAACTGAGGGATATTTCTTTTTTTCTTTAGGTGAAGGTGTTGTTTGCTGGACAGGACATTGACAGAAGCCCTTTCCTAGTAAATGTGTCTAAAGCACTGGGAGACCCGAACAAGGTGCAGGCCCGTGGGCCAGGTTTGGAACCGGTGGGCAGTGTGGCCAATAAACCCACCTATTTTGACATCTACACAGCAGGTAATGTCAGGGAAATGTTGCTACTCGCTGTTTGCTGTGAGACTAGAGACTAGTTAAAGATCCTCATGTATTTGTGACTCCTCAGGTGCAGGAGCTGGTGATGTCGGTGTGATCATTGTGGACTCTCAGGGCCGCAGAGACACAGTGGAGATCATTCTGGAAAACAAGGGCGACAGTGTTTTCCGCTGCACTTACTGCCCCATTCTGGAGGGCCCTCACACTATATATGTGACATTTGCTGGCCAGCAGATACCAAGAAGCCCTTTCACTGTCCACATCTCAGAGGGTGAGACACATGTCCTCACTTTGTGGCTGATGATCTATCTTAATTCCTTGAAAAAATATGATACCTGATAAATTAGAAGTCCTGCAGTCTTTTTACGGTCACATTATTGTTTAACACCAAAGCTCTTAATGCACCAAGAAAACAACAAGTGCTTTTATTTGCCTGAGCCTTCGAATTGTTGTTTTTTGCTGCATTAAAAGCATGCCACGTTCTTTCTAAAATGTCTTATGCCCCGGTTGAAAAGACTAGCATGGTTTTACTGGTAAATCTGGTTCGCTTACTGTTGAAGACCAGCACCCAAAACACAAGTTTCAGAATGCTGGTCTTTTCAGTTGTGGCATTTTGTGCCTAAAGAGCTTATTTTCCTCTTGTAATGAGTTCAAAGTTGTTTGATTGACAGCATACTAATACTGGACAATTCCCAGAGAGACCTGCTTTCTGTGGCACTGACTGAGACCAGGTTGTTTGGTTTTGAGCTCCGTTTGCTCACTGCTCCAGTGTTTCACCACCCTCCCGATGATGACGAAACGCTTTATTGTGTTTCCTCTCTCCTCTTTCGCCTGTGTGTGTCGTTCTAGCTCCGCCGAGCGGCCGGCAGATCGGCTCCCCGGTTCACATAATCCCTCAGTCTATACGCACGCCGCCCTCAGAAAAGGCCAAGAAAATGCCTCCCCCAACACCACCCAAACCCAGGCGACCAAGTTAGTACGGGCCACCCGGGGGGCGTGGCAGATGCCTGCTCGAGCTTGGTCCCCTCTCTCCTGTCTCCTCTCCTCCCCTCACCCTGGATGTGTCCTCTCAGGCACACCACCTCTGGCTCGTTGGCATGCGCTGGCGCTTTGCCCTCTGGGGCAGCTAAATCAACAGGAAGCTCAGATAGAGACAGGAAATGATGGGATGAAAATGTGTATGAGTAAAAGTGAGAGTGTGAATGAGAGTAAGAGGAGGATTAGACAAGTGTTGTGAATGCTGCTGCTGGTCTTGTTTTAACCGATGCAGAAAAAGAGCCACCATTCAGTGGTGGGACTGGACGATCACTTAACAGACGCTCAGCACACAAGCACCACTTTTGATTGGATTCTGCTAATATTTATAATTTAATAATAATTCAGAATTTAACAAATTTAACCAAATCCCATAATTAATTAATTATTTAAAAAATATGAATGAAATAATTTAACAACGTAACAAACTGGTTTAAATTAGGGCTGAAGATGTTACGCAATCAAAATTCTAGATTGTTTATTTTATTTTATTTCGTGTTAAATGTGTTATATCAGCCCTTGTTTAAACTGTTCACTTTAACTCAAACTGACATTTGATCTATTTTACACCTGCAATTTTTAAATCTCAAAATCAAGATGCCAGATCTTTATTTGGCATCAGAGAGCCAATGTCTGAGTGACCGTTTGGGCGTGTAATACAGTCATCTTCATCTCAGAGATCATCATCCTCATCCCATTGTCATTATGATCGTCGTCATCATCATCTCGGCAGTTGCTCGATTTGGCTGTGTCACTCTATATATATTAACTCAGAGAATGGGAATGCTTTGATTTTCTGTCTTAACATGATTTTCCTAACCGAAATATACAATTAAATAACTTTAACTCATTAATTATTCAATTAACACTACTTTTCCAATTTTTTTTCACATAACTTGATTTTGTTGGCTTTTGTCTGCCTTTTTATCCAGCACTGGAAGAAACTGATACTGGAAAAAGAAATTGTTTGATCAGATCTGAGAAAGCACTTAGAACTTAGCCAGACTGCTTTAATAGACGTTTTATTGCTCTAAAAGAGCTCATTAGTGAACTTAGTGTTAAACACCAAACCCCAACAGTAAGCCACATATTAAAAAAAATGTTTCATTCACGCTGAATATTGTAAAAGTTTGGTATATCCTTCAAAACTGGTTCTTGTATCTAATGGCAAATATTGTGTTTATTTTAAGTCTTTTTATAAGCTCTCGAAAACGCTGATCAGCTTTCCTGCAGTTTTCATTATATTGGTCTCACTACATTTCTAATGGGGTCTTAATGAAATTGCTAATTGCTTTGTCATAGGCTTTTAAATGAAACATTCTTTGGTTGTTCTTCATTGCTCGTACCTTTGGCTGGGTCCATTTGCATAACCAACTTTGACAACTTGTGAGATCAAGAATAACCGCTCTTTCTTCTTTGTAGCGAGTAACCCGAATGCCTGTCGGGCCATTGGGCGTGGCCTGCAGCCCAAGGGTGTGCGTGTGAAGGAGGTGGCCGACTTTAAGGTGTACACGAAGGGAGCAGGCAGTGGAGAACTACGTGTTCAAGTCAAAGGGCCGAGTATGCGTGCAACTGTTTTGACTGCAACAATGATTGTTGATTTTTCTGTTTTAATAAACTTTGCATCGTAAAATTAGTCAGCTGAATTAAATTTTGTCTTTGCAGGAGGTGGCGATGAGCCTGTGAAGGTGCAAGACCTGGGAGACGGTGTGTACGAATGTGATTACTACCCCATTTTCACTGGAAAATACATTATCACCATTACTTGGGGTGGCCACGCCATTCCCCGTAGGTAAGGGTGCTTATAAACCTCCACCAGTTTACTGTGGTATCGTCTCATTTCTGTTTCTGAAAATATTCAAATCCTTTGACCATATTAAAAGGATCATACAGGATATGGAAATGTTACTCCAGAAAGATATAATCTAGGAATTATGCCGATTATCATGAACAACCATCTCACTTCTGATCAAAACGTCTAAATGTGTGTAGCCCATCTGAGGTGATCATAAGTGAAGATGCAGGCCCTCAGAAGGTGAGGGCTTGGGGTCCAGGCCTGGAGACGGGCATTGTGGGCAAATCAGCTGACTTTGTGGTCGAGGCCATTGGCACTGAGGTTGGAACTCTGGGTAAGAATCTTCTTTAACATCATTGAGCCACTGTATCCAGGGATCTAGTGTTTATACAGATCTTCACAACTCTGGCCCTCAAGGTCCACTTTACTGCAGAGTTTAGCTCCATCCCTAATCAAACACACCTGGATAAGCTAAACAAGGCCTTCAGGGTTATGAGAAAGTTACAGGCAGGTGAGTTTGATTAAGTTTGGAGCTAAGCTCTGCAGAAAAGTAGACCTCGAGGGCTAGAACTATCAACCCTTGTTTTATGGTGTGATAAGATGCCTGTGTAATGGTTGAAAACTCATTCCATGCACAGGTTTCTCCATCGAAGGCCCCTCACAGGCTAAGATAGAGTGTGATGATAAGGGAGATGGATCTTGTGATGTTTTGTACTGGCCCACCGAGCCTGGTGACTATGCGGTCCATGTCATTTGTGATGATGAAGATATCAAAGACAGCCCCTTCATGGCCCACATCCTCCCTGCAGCCAATGACGTCTTCCCTGAGAAGGTCTGCCCTGTGATAATTGGCAATATTGATCGCACATTCGTTGGCAATATTAAATGACAGCTGTAACTAAACTAACTCATGTTTTTATGCAGGTTAAGTGCTACGGCCCCGGGCTAGAACCAACTGGGTGCATTGTAAACAAACCTGCAGAATTTACAATTGACTCCAGTGGAGCTGGAAGAGGACATCTACAGATTTACGCTCAGGTACATTTTCATTCAAATCCCAGATCCCTCATGCCTCACTTCACTGGTACAAAAAGTTTTTGTCTATCTTTTATTCAAGGACTCAGAAGGCTTCCCCATCAACATCCAGATCACAGATAACGGTGACAGCACATATTTCTGCGTCTACATACCCACCAAGCCCATCAAACACACTATCATCATCACCTGGGGAGAGGTCAACGTTCCCAATAGTCCATTCAGGGTGAGAGCTCACTGTCAACAGGCAGACTTCAGCCAGTTGATGACATTTTTATTTTGCTGTTTGTCAAGAACTTTCAAAAACTGGATCTACTACAAGCTCAGCCTTTCAATGAAAGTTCATGACCATATTTTTCTGGTGTTAGATTTCTAAATTTCCATTTACATGACCATGTTAGAGCATAGATTTCATATTGGATTATAACTTTACAAGAACCACTGTCCTCCAAAAGCTTTACATTTCTAGTTTTACAGTACTCTGGTCTTTCTACATTTCTCAGGTAACCATTGGAGAAGGCAGTCACCCAGAGAAAGTGAAGGTTCATGGACCAGGAGTGGAGAAGACTGGCTTGAAGGCCAATGAACCCACATACTTTACTGTGGATTGCAGCGAGGCTGGACAAGGTCAGAGCAAACATGATTGCTACCATTATCCAAACGTGGTCAATTTATGGTCAAATTTGGAAATGGACGATGATTCCTTTTCTCCCATCTGTTCTGACACCTTAGGAGATGTCAGCATTGGGATTAAGTGTGCTCCTGGCGTGGTGGGACCTGCTGAAGCAGATATTGATTTTTACATCATTAAAAATGACAATGACACATTCACAGTGAAGTATACACCTCCTGGAGCTGGACGCTACACCATCATGGTGCTATTTGCTGATCAAGTGAGTCTCAGTCAATAATATCAATTCTTTCTCTATACAATTTGAGGTCTATAAATGCATTTTTTCATGAATTAACAGGAAATTCCAATTAGCCCCTTCCGTATCAAAGTCGATCCATCCCATGATGCCAATAAGGTGAAAGCAGAGGGTCCTGGACTCAACAAGACTGGTAAGTTTGATTGTCAGTGACAGAAATGATAAAAAAGTAAGTAAAGACAGCTCATCTCATCTCATCTGCATGTTATGTGTCTCTGTCACAGGTGTGGAAGTGGGCAAGCCGACCCACTTCACCATCTACACTAAAGGAGCAGGCAAGGCCACGCCTGAGGTTCACTTCACCACAGCTGGGAAAGGAGAAGCCGTCAGTGACTTTGAGATCATTGATAACCACGACTATTCTTTCACTGTGCGTTACACTGCATTACAGCAGGTGAGACATTCCAACACTGGGTTGCTGTTCTTATAAATAGACACCAAGAGGTCACATGATATTATGACTATTATAAATTCTATCTTGCTCAGTCCTGTATGTTTTGTGATTCAGGGTAACATGAGCATATCTGTGTGCCATGGCGGTGACCCCATCCCCAAAAGCCCTTTTACCATCACTGTTGCTCCTCCTTTGGATATCAACAAAGTCAAAGTTCAAGGACTCAACAACAGTAAGTCCACAGCAGTTTGTGTGTGAAATAAAAATTGTAGCTGTGTTGATTGTATTTATTGTGCATATTTTGTGTGCCTGTGTGTTTAGAAGTGGATGTAGGGAAAGATGAGGAGTTTACCATTAATACACGTGGCGCGGGAGGTCAAGGAAAGGTGGACGTCAAGATTACCTCACCTTCTCACCGACCAATCCCTTGCAAGGTTGAATCTGGAGCATCCAATGAGGTGCACACTGTTAAGTATATTCCCCCCGAAGAGGGGCCCTACAAAGTGGACATCAGCTATGATGGAAACCCCACACGTGGCGCGGGAGGTCAAGGAAAAGTGGACGTCAAGATTCCCTCACCTTCTCACCGACCAATCCCTTGCAAGGTTGAATCTGGAGCATCCAGTGAGGTGCACACTGTTAAGTATATTCCCCCCGAAGAGGGGCCCTACAAAGTGGACATCAGCTATGATGAAAACCCCGTGCCTGGAAGTCCTTTCACGGTGGAGGGAGTGATGCCTCCAGATCCCTCAAAGGTAAGAGTCACAAATAGGAGAATGTGATTCATTTGTTTACCCGTCATTGTCTTATTGAACTGAATTTTCATGATTACTGCAAATACTTTCGATTGGAAAACATTAGCTAACTAAGTGATCTCATTAGAGATACAGGCTTGACATTTCAAGTCATTCATGGATTCTTTCTCAAGCTGAGGGCTGCAAACATACTAAGAGCTGGCTGTGATGATAAAGCTCTCCATATGAGGAGAAACATGGAATGTATTTTAGGAGTAACAAGAGAAATTGGACTGTACCGTGCAATCTTTACCTCACAAATCAGAAAGACCTTCAGAGAGTTTATGGGCCACTAACCAGAGTCAGAATGTTCAAACTAAACTAGAGCCAGATTTTATGAAACAACTTTTCTTAAACCTTCGTGCAACGAAATGTCCTGTTTGTAGAGGTTTACTCCGGGAATGCTGGTTCCAAAGTCAAACTATTTTAATTTAATTTAATTTAATTTAATTTTTGTTTGTTGCCTGTTGTCTACATGGCTGAATTGTTCCAGTGAGGGTTTTTCTTCTCCTTGAGCCAGATGCTCTAGTTAGTATATTAGCTCTGCCAATGAAGAAGCCTAAAACAAACACAAAAGGCCATTTAGCCATTGTGGGAAATTATTACAGGAGGACAGTTGTGTTTAATTAATCTGTCAGGGAAAGGTGAACTCAAATGTAGTGTGCCAAACAAGGTACTTTATCTACATGTGGAATGGCTGCTCCATTCTCTGTCACTGGGCCAAGGTGTCACTGAGAATCATTAGATAGCTGGTCTGTACATTACTGAAACAGATACAGATCTCTGGCCATAAATGGATACGGATGATGAAGGCCGTCCGGCTCTGAAAAATGTTGGACTGTCCTCTAGTACTGTTAAAGCATGTTGGACTGTTGAATTATTGAAATTTCGATGCACACCTGGAGTGGCCATTTCACCTTAGATGTACATCAATTTTTAATATTTCAAAGTTCTGTAATCAGTTATTCTGCTTTCCACGTGTACCACATGTATAATTTAAATATATTAAAGTATTAAATTTTCTGGTTCTCTTTCAGGTTGTATGACTTTTTTAAATTTCTGATTATTTCTGATTAGAATTCCATTTTGATTTGTTATTGAAATGCAATTTGACCATAGTTTTGTCTTACATTCACTTCAAGGTGCGAGCCAACGGCCCTGGCCTAAAGGGAGGTATTGTGGGTAAACCCGCTCCATTTGCCATCGACACCAAAGGTGCAGGTACAGGGGGTCTCGGGCTGACTGTGGAGGGCCCGTGTGAAGCCAAGATCGAGTGCCAGGACAACGGCGACGGATCTTGCTCAGTGTCCTATCTGCCCACTGAGCCTGGAGAGTATTCCATTAACATCCTGTTTGCTGATGCTCACATCCCTGGTTCTCCATTCAAAGCCATGGTTCAGTCTGTCTTTGACCCCAGCAAGGTCACAGCTAGCGGACCAGGGCTGGAGAGAGGAAAGGTCAACGAAGCTGCGTCGTTCACGGTGGACTGCTCTAAAGCAGGCGAGGCGGAGTTGACCATTGAAATTATTTCAGATTCAGGAGCGCAGGCTGAGGTTCATGTGCAGAATAACAGCGATGGAACATATTCTATCACCTACATCCCTCCTTTCCACGGAATGTACACCATCACGATTAAATATGGAGGACACGCCGTGCCGAAGTTCCCTGCAAGGGTGCAGGTAGATCCTGCTCTCGATACCAGCGGAATCAAGGTCTACGGTCCAGGAGTGGAACCCAGAGGTAAGAAGGCCCATCTAAATGTGCTTGTGTTTAGTACCAATGTGCTCAGCAATGTGCTTCAAAACTTGGTATATTTTCACAGGGGTACTCCGAGAGGTCACTACACACTTTGTCGTTGACACTCGGGTTCACAGCAAGATGGGTGGAAACCACATCAAAGTTCGTATTGTTAACCCATCAGGTGCCAACACTGATGCGTTCACCACCGACAAAGGAGATGGCACTTACAGAGTGGAATATACAGCATATGAGGATGGTAAGATATTCAGTACATAGGGAAAAAAAACGTATGTTTTTTGTTGAATTGATTTTTCATTGGGATGAAACACACAAACATTTTTAGTGATTAAATTAAATTAAAATTTAAATTAAACAAAAATGGCTATATTACAGTAATCGGATTACAAATAAAAACTAAAATAAAAGCCCTCAAAAAATTCCAGTCATCTAATTTATTTATTTTCTTTTGCATATTCTTGGGCATATTCTTAATGGAGTTTTTAAGCTTGACTCTTTTGGTGTCCATTACTTTGGAAGTTACAGTTGTTTTAGGACATTTATTGTCCATGAGACAGAAAGATCAAATTATCAATAGTACTAGAAATTGTAAAAAGTGAAAATCCGCAATCCAGGGTCTGTAGGCAGTAAAACCAGACCAGGCCATAATTCTGTCTTTCTCTCTGTCAGAAAAATGTTATTCATGCACTTTGGGTTGACAGGATAACTGAAAATTATATAGTTTGCTTAAAGTCTGTCATTTTCTTACTTCATGCTGACTGAAGCCGTCCTGTTTCCGCCCCAGTCTTCATTAATTTAACAGGCCATGTTGGCATTTTTTTCTGAACTGAACCTCCCTTTCCTCCCTGAGAATCATGAGGCACACACACTCAGAGCTGTCTTTTATTCTGAGCACGGCTGCTGTATTGATTGTTCTGTGTGGAGGTCAATGTTGTGAGATGAAAATTAATTAATTGTTTATTGTGTTTTGAGAAGAGACTGCTGATGTCTGTTTTCCCATGATGCCTTGATAATATTCCTTCACAATTATCGATTGAGAGAAAAAAAACCCTGTCCCTCTCTGTATAGTCACACACTCTTCCCATCAAAGAAGGCAGTTCTTAAGCAGGATAAGATGCACTGAGGCACCCTTACAGCCAGCCAATCAAATTAGAGCTTGCCAGAATGAGAAAGTACTTTCCAGCGTAATATTTATAGATGAAAGAGTGCTGTAATCTTGGTCTTTGTGCAGGTGTGCATCTGATAGAGGTGCTGTATGATGACGTACCTGTCCCCAAGAGCCCGTTTAGGGTGGCGGTAACCGAAGGTTGTGATCCCAGCCGTGTACGTGCCTACGGTCCCGGTCTGGAAGAGGGTCTGGTCAACAAACCCAACCGCTTCACTGTGGAAACCAGGTACATATTTCTATGAAAACCTGCTGTTGAACATGAACGTGTTCTGGAATGGTCTATTTTGTAAACGTTGAGTCAAAAACAATAAGTCTCGTCAATAAAAAAAATTCACCAACCATTCAATGCCATTCACTGAGAGTGACGAAAATTTAGCAGTGAACCCTATATGAATAGTTTTGGTGTAAATAAAATCTGGTTTACTAGTTTAAACATTGTATCTTACATGTTTTGGACTGGATTTGAACAGAGCTGAATATAAGTACATAACTATTTTTAGATTTTACTGTAACTTATGTTTTCTCCCATGTCTGTATTTTCCTCTCTTTTAGGGGTGCTGGCACAGGTGGTCTTGGATTGGCTATCGAGGGTCCATCAGAAGCTAAGATGTCTTGTAAAGATAACAAAGATGGCAGCTGTAGCGTGGAGTATATTCCTTTCACTCCTGGAGAATATGACGTCAACATCACTTTCGGAGGTCTGCCTATCCCAGGTATGATGTAATTTCCTTCTGTCTAACTCATTCCATGGTTTGTTTCTAATTGAACTCAACACACTAATTATGCATTGACACTGAATTTCATCAGTTTGAGAATATGAGTGTTAAGACGTCTGAAAGCTAATAATCATGACAGTTTGAGTTAATGCTCGAATATTTCATACCTCAGGGTCTGTTTTTGCATTTTATGAAGAAAAAGCAACTGTACAATTTCTGTGGGTTTTTAGGTAGTCCATTCAGGGTGCCTGTGAGGGAGCTGGTGGATCCTAGTAAGGTGAAGTGTTCTGGTCCTGGTTTGGGCAGTGGAGTTAGAGCCCACGTTCCTCAGACCTTCACCGTGGACTGCAGCAAAGCTGGACTCGCCCCACTGGAGGTGCTGCTGTATGGACCTACAGGTGAAAGTAGACTGGAAAAACACACAGAGTTTGGACAAAGTCCTTGAAGTATATAAGTGCAATTTAGGTTTTAGAAATGTAAGTACTAGTATACCAGGAAGACTGGCTTAAAATGTTAACAGAATATATGTATGTGTTTAGCAAACCTGAGAAAGTGGTTTATATGCATATTAATTTTTAATATCTATAAATCATAAGTGATTTAGCAGTGTTCCCCTCTCAGCATTTAATGTTGCCATTTTCAAAGCTTTTAAACTACAGTACATGTTTTAATGGAACTTTGGTGGCTTTTGGATTTATTAAATAGCTTTTATACATCCGATGAACTTTTAGTATTGTACACTACTTTTCAAAGAGTACGATTTTTTTTTAAGGAAATTAATTTAGCTGGGATGGATTAAATTGATCAAAAGTGACAGCAAAAACACTTATAAAGTAATGAAAGATTTCAAATTCAAATGCTGTTCTTTTGAAATTTCTATTAGTAAAAGAATCCTGAAAAAATGTATCAAGGTTTCCACGAAATGTTAAGAAGCACAACTGCTATTCAGCATAAATAATAAAAAGAAATGATTCTTGAGCACCAAATCAGCATATTAAAATGATTTCTGAAGGACCATGTGACACTGAAGTCTAGAGCAATGATGCTGAAAATTCAGCTTTTTCATCACAGGAATAAATTATGTTTAAAATATATTAAATTAGAAAACAGTTATTTAAATTGTATCTAAATCATATTTAGGTTATAAATGACTGTAAGTGAAGGGACACAAAAACCATAGCTATAGTTCCACGTTTGTACATTAGTTTGTGATGACCTTGAAAATGACAAACTGCTGCTGGAAAAAGTCCTGGATTTGCATTCAGTGATGCCCATATGAAGCCTGCAGACACATTCATCAAGAGTGTTTTACAGTTGTCTAGACTAGATGACAGGCACGCAGAGAGATCAACTGTGTTGTTTTTCTAGGTGTGACAGAGCCGGTGAATATCACAGACAATGGTGATGGCACACACACGGTGATCTACACTCCTACTAAAGATGGACCGTACACTGTGTGTGTCAAATATGCAGACCAAGAAGTGCCACGCAGGTAAGCGGGCTGCTTAAAGTATTAATAAAGCCTATAATATATAATATTATATTTGATATTAATATAAAATATTAATGAAGTGAATAGACTATGACCAAAATCTTCAGAGCTGATTTAGAAAGAAGAACACTTCCAAATAAAAGTAGCATGTGATGATTACATGTGTTTGTTCTTCTGTTTTCCCCTTTTTAGTCCATTTAAGATCAAGGTGTTGCCTGCTCATGATGCCAGTAAAGTCCGTGCCAGCGGTCCTGGACTGAACGCTTCCGGGGTTCCCGCCAGCCTGCCGGTGGAGTTCACCATCGATGCCCGTGACGCAGGCGAGGGTCTTCTTACTGTACAGATACTGGTGAGTAACATCAACACTCGCTCAGGCCTCTCTCTCTTTTTTTTATACATGTTTTAAGACAGAGGTTTCCCTTGATGATCACATGTGCTTTAACGGCCACTGTCCCCCCTCCGCTTCCCTCTGCCCTGACCTCTGACCCCTTCCCTGCTGTCACTGTAGGGTCCGGATGGGTGCAGGCAAGAGGCCTCTGTGTTTGTGGAGGACTGGGGTAGGAGGGTGTGGGAGAACCACATTGTAAAGGGAACCATCCCCTTCCATATTCTTAGGAAAGGATGTGTAAGGCGGCCCCTCCTTTCGGCCTCCTCTTGTTGTTATAACTCACCATGTCTGGAGTCCCTCCCATTAGCCTTGGGCCCCTAAGTGCTCATGGATCGTCCCCTTGCTACTGTACTCCCTACCCCAGTTCCCCTGCTCCTTTGGCTGCTTTTCTCCTTAATTGTTCTCCAGTTTTGCCTTTGTTATCCCCTAGTTCTGAATTCATTCCCTAATAATGCCTTTGTTCTATCTATCTATCTATCTATCTATCTATCTATCTATCTAATCTGTCTATATGTCTAGCTATCTGTCTATCTGTCTGTCTGTCTCTCTCTCTCTCTCTCTCTCTCTCTTTTCACGTCACTTTTTGTGTCCTCTTGGTTCATACCACATTCCTTTGACACTGAAGTGCCAGAAGTGACTTGGGAATCGTAATTTCTTGAGGGTGATCCTTGTTTTTTTTAATAATCATACTACTTTCCATTTTGAAAAGGAAGGGAGAAAACTTCACTCAAACCAAAACCAAACTGCACACATGCAAAAGCATCCAGAAACAGCTTTGTCTTGCACAAAAGTGGCGTTTTTGAATGTGAGAGTGAACCTTTCTCCCAGGCAGCCATACTTGATCATTTTGTTGCAGTCAAGGGGACTTGATACCCTTAATGTTGCCCTTTAGTGGTCTCTGTGGACTGACCTGTCATTAGATTTAGAATAAAACCCTACATGTGGTTTTCCACTACATGACTAACAGTCAGAGATGCTTGCTATGTAATCTGTATGAGGAATATTGCCTTGTTGAATATTGGCTACATTTATTTCAGCAATTATTTAAAACGTTGTTGTATTCAAATGAGAAATCGGATTTCTATATGCAGGCTTACAAGAGCCAATGAATATATAGACACACATGCATTTACATTTGCATGAACACACTATAACAACTCATTAATTTCGCAGGACCCAGAAGGAAAACCAAAGAAAGCAAACATTCGAGATAACAGAGACGGAACATACACCGTGTCCTACGTCCCAGATATGACAGGACGCTACACTATTACAATCAAATATGGCGGAGATGAGATCCCATACTCCCCCTACCGCATACATGCTCTGCCCAGTGGAGATGCCAGCAAATGCCTTGTGACAGGTAAGTTGTAGACGTCTATGTTACACCTGTCTCTATGTGACTTATTGCTTCCTTAAAATGCAATCTCAGCATGATCATCATGAATTCTAACAGCTCTTCTTGTTGATTTGTAGTGTCGATTGGTGGACACGGATTGGGTGAGTTTTTAAAAAAAATCATCAGTTACCTATATTAAACTTTGCAAGCCTTTTATGTAGGATCAGTTTAGGCCATTCTTTGTCACTGAGATGAATGGCAAAAAGTGGCCGAGTGTACATGAATTCAGACTATAACTCTCTGAATGGTGTAGTAAAACAGCTTTGTTGTGATTGCGGTCCCATGGACAGGCTCTGGGCTCGGACCTACTATTCAAATCGGCGAGGAGACCGTTATCACTGTGGATGCAAAGGCTGCTGGGAAGGGGAAGGTCAACTGCAAAGTGTCAACTCCAGACGGGGCAGAGCTAGACGTGGATGTGGTGGAGAACGCGGACGGGACATTTGATATCTACTATACCGCTCCAGAACCTGGGAAATACGTCATCACCATCCGCTTTGGAGGAGAGCACATTCCTAACAGCCCCTTCCATGTGGTGGTGAGCACCTTCTGTTGCTATGCAGTATGAATAGTGATTTTTGCATATCACAATAATAAATATTTTGTATATATTTGTGAATGTACACTACCATTCAAACGTTTGGGGTTGCTAAGTTTTTTTATTGTTTTTGAAAGAATTCTCTTATGCTCAGCAAGTCTGCATTTATTTGATCAAAAATATAGTAAAACAGTAATATTCTGAAATATTATTGCAATTTATATGATGTTTTCTATTTGAATATATTTTAAAATGTAATTTATTCCTGTGATGCAAAGCTGAAATTTCAGCAACGTTAATCCAGTCTTCAGTGTCACATGATCCTTAGAAATCATTCTAATATGTTTATTTAATGCTCAAGAGACATTCCTTATTATTATCATTGTTGAAAACAGTTGTGCTGCCTAATGTTTTCTGTAGAAAACAAGATTTTACCCCCCCAAGATTCCTTATGAATAAACATTCAAAATAACAACAATTATTTTAAATACATAATTTTTGTAACAATGTAAAAGTCTTTACTGTTACTTTTGATCAATTTGATGCATCCTTGCTGGTGCTAAATATTAAAATAAATAAAAAATTACTGACCCCAGACTTTGAACAATAGCGTACGTTATATTTGTATTTTTTTTAATGCAGATGATCATAAATCATTTCAAAATATGGCTACCAGTGCATGGTGTGTTTTTACAAATAATAATTCTCCCAAATAAAAACCTTTTTGTACCTCATTCATTGAGATGATGTTTAACTTAGCAATTCAATTCCAGTTCAATGGGTCAAATTGAATTAGCTGCATGTAAATGTGTGTCGTGTGAAGCCCTAAACATGTGACCATCTCCAGGCATCTGATACCATCCCTATAATCGAGGAACCATGTGATAAACTACAGTTACAGCAGCCCTACGCCCCCTACCAGGGCTACACCCCTCACTGGGTACACACCACCCCTAGTCATCAGATAACGTCCTAAACGCTCTCTGCTCCTCAGCCTTTGTCATTACACTTTTTCATTTCATCCATCTTTGCTTCATTTCCCATGAGCTTTACTGCTGACGTCTTTTTTATTAAACGGCTAGATGGCTGATCATGCATTCATAGAGTTAATGAATAGGTTGCTGATCTCCTATTGCAGAGGGATTGTTTTGCACAAGGTTCTTTGTTGCTGCTGCTTTTATGAATTTATTCCATCTACTGCAGTCCAACCAGCCTGGGCCCTGGTCTGTTTTTCGTTTTCCAGCCATTAACCCATTGCATGCACTTATATCTTCTCACTGTACTTAGTTAGCAGTGCAGTGATGCTGAAATCTCTTTCTCTTCTAGGCCACGGAGGAACTAGTCACTGCAGTGGATGCCATGGAGCCAATGCTTCGCCCGTTCAATCTGGTCATTCCATTTACTGTACAAAAGGGGGAGATTACAGGTATTAACACTTATTAAACAAATAAAAAAAGTAGAAAACTATTAGAGGTGCAATGAAGCGTGCATCTTTTTCACAGATGCCTACAGAATTCATTCTTTTAAAAGATGGCATTTTGTTTTTTTGTTTTTTTTAGGTGAGGTACATATGCCCTCTGGTAAAACCGCCTGTCCTCACATCACTGATAACAAGGACGGGACTGTGACGGTCAAATATTCCCCCACCGAGAAGGGCCTACATGAGATGGACATCAAATATGACGGGAATCACATTCCAGGTATCAAAACAATTAGATGCCTGCTGCTCTAAAATCTGTAAATGTAATAATTATTCTATAATTGGTCTCTTAAATCAATCCTGTGTTTGATGTTGATCATCTTTAAACATGAAGTGACACTTTTTTAATAATGCCTTTACAGGAAGTCCACTGCAGTTCTATGTAGATGCCATTAACAGCGGGCATGTGAATGCATATGGCCCTGGTCTGAGTCATGGCATGGTCAACAAACCCGCCACCTTCACAATCGTCACTAAGGACGCTGGAGAAGGTAATATACACACACCAGGCCTGGCAGCCTCACAGCCACATTGCATTAGTTTCACATTGCCAGACTTTTGACTTCCCACATTGCTCTCTCATCTTCTCTCAGGTGGTCTGTCTTTGGCAGTGGAAGGCCCCTCTAAGGCAGAGATCAGCTGTAAGGATAATAAAGATGGCACCTGCACTGTGTCCTACCTGCCAACAGCCCCAGGAGACTATAATATAATCGTCAAGTTTGATGACAAGCACATCGCTGGAAGCCCCTTTACAGCCAAGATCACAGGTAGGGTTTTGTATGTGCCCAAATATGGGTATGAGTGAGAGAGAGAGGATGAACAAGAGAGGATGAACAAGAGAGGGCAAAGTTATGTCTCTCCATAACGTCTGTGAATCACGAAATTAGCTGTCGTGTGTGTTTATGTGTGTGCGCGTGCCTTCACACCTGGAGAATTTAACCGCATCTGAAGTGCTTCTAAAAGTAGGAGCCACTTCTTGACAGTTTTTAGAAACAGGAAGTATCTGTTTCCCCCCTCCTTCTGTCTCACTCTCACTTTGCCCCTCACAACATTGCTCTTTGCAATAGAACTGGGGTTGCACCCGCACAGTAAATGTTTAATTTTTGAAACTGGATCATATTTGTTAGTTGTATATATATATATATATATATATACTGTATATATACACATATTTCTGTCTCATTCTTGATGTAGGTGATGACTCCATGAGGACATCCCAGCTGAACGTTGGCACGGCCACAGACGTGTCACTGAAGATCACAGAGACGGACCTGATCTCCCTGACCGCGAGCATCAGAGCCCCATCTGGCAACGAGGAGCCCTGCCTGCTGAAGAGACTGCCAAACCGCCACATCGGTTAGTCACTCGTCAGGCCTGCCAGCACCTACATATGTCACGACTGAGCTGATAAAGCAGAACATAAATAAGCCGGATCATATTATTTGTAATTGGATTCAGTTACTTTGGGTTCTTAAAGACCCCTCATTGAATTTCCAACAGGAAGTTCAGGTAGGACTTATCGAAATTTGTGTACACCCCTGCAAACAAGATGAGTCACCAATATTTAGGCACATTTTCCCAGAAGACTGTGAGACTGTGAAAGTAATTATACCACTTCTAGAGACTAGATAAACTTATAAGGTTTTTCATAACAAGAAAGTCAGCAATCAAACTCTGAAACTTTCTGATGAGGTGATGCCTGTAGTGTTTGCCTCTAAAACCTAATTTGAGACTAAGAGCTCCTTCCTGTGATTTCAAAGAGAATCGACTATCAGCTCAGAAAAGGCTTTTGATGTACAGTCAAACCCTGAGGCCTATCTTTTTTGCTGGATATGACGGTGCTACCATAAAATACTCTATAAACCTGAAGAAAGAACTCATTCCCATTGCTCTTTGCCTTCAGGAATATCCTTCACTCCTAAAGAGGTGGGTGAGCATGTGGTCAGTGTGAAGAAGAATGGAAAACACGTGACCAACAGCCCATTCAAGATCATGGTGGGCCAGTCTGAGATCGGAGATGCCAGTAAGGTGAAGGTGTTTGGGAAAGGACTGATAGAAGGACACACCTTTGAAGTGGCTGAGTTCATCGTGGACACCAGAAGTGCAGGTAAATGATATTCTAGGATATTTGTGGCTTCCACAATGTACAGTACTGTAAAATGGAAAAAAATTTTTGGCAGCTAAATTCCAAACATTTATCAAGCAACTTTCGTATGACCAATTTAAACCATGCAAAATATGCATGGGGAACTTTTTCGCCATTGTGCGAAACTCTCAATAGCACGGTTTCTTATTGAAATGACAATTCGACAACGAAATTTCGCAGAGCAACAGTAAAAAACTTAAGCCTGAAGTATACTTCAGTATACATTTGACACAAACGCTTAGCGTTATCTGTATGCATGTGTAAATTTATGTCATGCATACTGTATGTATACACTAGCGTGTGTGTAAAAATCAAAGTGTACTAGCTCTGCTTTTCCTAACTGTATTAAAGGGACATCTGAATATTTGGGTTGAACTGTTCTGGAACAGTGTTGTAAATACTACTTAACCACTGATTTCTAGTTGTGTTTTCTTTTGGAAGGCCAAACAAAGTAGTTTCGCTTTCATAATGAAACACACAGCGTCCCCATGACACTTGTAACACTCCAAAGAGAAAGGAAAACTTGACATCGCATCATATGACCCCTTTAAATCATAAAGTGAGTGACATGACATGTGGCCAAGTATGGTGACCCATACTAGGAATTAGTGCTCTGCATTTAACCCATCCAAAGTGCACACACACAGCAGTGAACACACACACCGTGAACACACACCCGGAGCAGTGGGCAGCCATTTTTTGCTGCGGCGCCCGGGGAGCAGTTGGGGGTTCGGTGCCTTGCTCAAGGGCACCTCAGTCGTGGTATTGAAGGTGGGAGAGAGCGCTGTACATTCACTACCCCCACCTACAATCCCTGCCGGTACGAGACTCGAACCCGCAACCTTTGGGTTACGAGTCCGACTCTCTAACCATTAGGCCACAACTTCCCCCAACAAAACCCACTTGGTTACCTTAGGTTATGGAGGTCTCGGTCTGTCCATCGAGGGGCCCAGCAAAGTTGACATTAACTGTTCGGATGTGGACGACGGAACATGCAAAGTGACCTACTGCCCAACCGAACCCGGAACTTACATCATCAACATCAAATTCGCTGACCAACATGTGCCAGGTACAGCACAGCTCTCAAACTTAAGTCTCTTTAAGATGCTTCTCTTCTGAGGTGGGCGACTCCTTTAAACTCTTTATGTTGTTCCACAGGAAGTCCATTTACAGTGAAGGTTCTGGGTGAGGGAAGAATGAAGGAGAGTATAACCAGAAAGAGGCAGGCGCCCTCTATTGCCACGGTGGGCAGCACTTGCGACCTCAACCTCAAGATTCCAGGTGAGGAGAGAATGATTGACTCCCGTGGCCTCATGGGATAGTATAGTGTCCATCAGATGCGCACTTCAGAATCTCACCGAAAGTGTTTTCGCCTACTGTTCTATGAATTGACATACTACTCGTCTCACATACTATTTTCCACCTACTACTGTAGGCATATTCAGACATAGAGTTTGTCTCTTTTTCCCACCTGTTTCCCACTGTCACACGTGTCACTTCCTGTGTCTTGAATCAGAGTGGTTCTGTATGAAGTTATATAGAATTTAAGTTTTGATAAAAAAAAAAAAAGAATACAGAATATGTTTCCATTCTGCTTGGAAGCATGCATTTCCTGTTTCTCCTTTTTCATCGCTTCCTTTCTTCTTCCTTCTTCTCTTTCCTTCCTCTGTCTTTCGGGTTCCATGTCTGTAGGGAACTGGTTTCAGATGGTTTCGGCCCAAGAGCGACTCACCCGTACCTTCACACGCAGCAGCCACACCTACACGTGCACGGAGCGCACCGAGATCAGCAAGACTCGTGCTGGCGAGACCAAACGGGAAGTGCGGGTGGAAGAGAGCACCCAGGTGGGGGGTGATCCCTTCAGGGATGTTTTCGGTGGATTTCTGGGCAGGGAGAAGCTGGGACCCTTCAGCAGTGCCCAGGGCCGACAATCAGAGGGTGTGTGTGCGTGTTTGTTTGTGTTGTTTGCATTTGCACCCTCAGATTCCAGATTTTCAAATAGTTGTATCTCAGCCAAATATTGTCCTATCCTAAATATTTCCACCATACATCACTGGAAAGCTTATTTATTCAGCTTTCAGATGACGTATGAATTTCAGTTTAAAAAAATGTACCCTTATGACTGGTTTTGTGGTCCAGGGTCACACACATATACATATACATACATATATATATACTTTACTATTTACTCATCCGAAATGTTGTTTTAAAATGAGTAATTGATAACAGAATTTTATTTTTTTTGAGTGAACTACTCCTTTAAGTTGTGCAGCTCTTACAAGTTTCTTTTTGTGTTATTGTGTATGTGTGTGTGATGATGTCATGGTATATGTGTGTTTATGGGGTTTTCAGAGGGAATGAGCACACTCTTTCCACTGCAGACATTTATGACAGGAGAACCGAACTGGAAAATCTGAGCAGCCTTCAACTCTGCAGGCAGCCCAGCCAAAATATCATCTTTTATAGAAGAAATGCCTGAAATTTTATGTGAAATGTCTCTTTATGTGAAATATGTGTGCCCTTCTCTTTTCCCTTCCCTCTTTCTCTCTCAGGTGAATCAGGTACGCAGGAAATGACCGCACAGGTGACGAGTCCCAGCGGTAACACAGAGGATGCTGAGATCATAGAAGGAGAGGACAGCACCTATGGTGTGCGTTTTGTGCCTCAGGAGATGGGCCCCCACACTGTCAATGTCAAATACAGGGGACAGCATGTCCCTGGAAGCCCCTTCCAGTTCACTGTGGGGCCCCTGGGAGAGGGAGGGGCCCATAAGGTTCGGGCTGGTGGTACTGGATTGGACAGGGGTGTGGCTGGAGTTCCAGGTAAGAGATAAGAAGCAGTATTGTTGTTAACTAAAACTAAAACTATTAGAAATCATTTTTGTTCACTGAAATAAAATAAAATATAAATAGTAGATGGAAAAAATGTATTTAAAAATAAAAAAAAATTAGCAATAGTGTCAAGATACTATTATAGTTTTTAATTAATATTTTGAATTAGTTTTTATTTTTAAATTTTCTGGTGTCATTTTAATTTTAGTTAAAGTTTTAGTCTTTTTGTTGTTTTTTTTGTAATTTTTATTAGCTTTTGTTTTATATAGTTTTTATACATTTTTATTTCAGTTTTAGTATTTCATTACTAAATGTTCAACTAAATGAAAATGAGAAAATTTGCCTTGGCAACTAGCTGAAATAAAAGAACTTTATATTTTATTTTATTTCAGTTAACATTTATTTTAAAGTAACCATTTTTATGCTTTTAATTTTAGTTATCTATTATAACCATGCTTTTCAACAAACTTAAAATAAAGTTGAAGTACCTTAAAAAACTTCAACTAAATGAAAATGAAAATATAAAAAAATCTAATTTAAAATACTAATAAATACTGTGATAGTATATATATTAAAAAAAAAACTTTTTTTGTGTGACTTTTAGCTGAGTTCAGTATCTGGACCCGTGAGGCCGGTGCTGGCGGTTTGTCCATAGCTGTTGAGGGGCCCAGCAAAGCAGAGATTTCCTTTGAGGACAGGAAGGATGGTTCCTGTGGGGTGGCCTATGTAGTACAGGAACCTGGTAAGTGCTAATGCTAATTTTAGCGTAGTGTTTGCTTTAGTAGAGAAATTTTCCAATTAAATTTTATGAATAATTTTCAATTACACTCATTTATTTATTTATTTGATTTCAGGTGACTATGAGGTGTCAATCAAATTTAACGATGAGCATATCCCAGACAGCCCTTTCATTGTTCCTATTGCATCAGTGTCAGATGACGCCCGCCTACTTACCGTCACCAGCCTGCAGGTGAGTGATTCCAGATCAAACACGCTCACGCACTGAGTTGTGTGGAGAGGGATTGTTTTTCTCTGTAGCAGCGGGACGGGTGAGATTCAGGGCCTCTCGAGAGCGGATGGCAGCTCCTTTATCAACACACTCTCTGAGAGACTGTGAGAGCACTTGATGGAGAGCACAGGACAGCTTATCATGAGACGAGACAAGTGTACTTGCAGTTCCCTTCACGAAGAGTTTCTCAGGAAAGACAAATGAGCATGACGAAGTAGCAAATAATTTGTTATGTAGGCTACTGTGAATATGCTTAGTGAGAAAGGCACATCTTTACATACTCCGTTTTAAACGAAATATGTGGCTGTGTCTCTGCAGGAGATGGGTCTGAAGGTGAACCAAGAGGCCTCGTTTGCCGTGCAGCTGAACGGAGCGAGAGGGGCGATTGATGCTAAGGTGCACACACCATCTGGAGCAGTGGAGGAGTGTTACATCACTGAGCTAGACAATGGTGAGCATATGGGCACATACCCATGAATATAAAATGTCAGGGGAATTATTTTGTCTGTAATAAATTATATGATTTTCTGTATTAATATTCATATATAGTTTTATTTTAAATTCATATACATATATGTGCGTGTGTCTGTGTATTATTTAATATATTTTCGTATTATACCATTTTTATTATATTAATTATTTTGAATGTTTTTATTTATATATTTTCTCTAAGTATATTTATATTTATAGAAAATTCATTTTTGTTTTATATATTATTCTTTATGCAATATATTATTTTAAACAATTTATATAATTTTTAATTATTATTGTATTGTATTATTATTTATGTAGGTTATATATTATTATAATTTATATTATCCAAATTACCCAATACGATTCATTATTTAATATATTATTTTATTAACCACATTTTATTATAATATTTTATAATATTTTATATATTGTTATCTATAATGATCTTTAAAAAAGCATCATATGACCCCTTTAATATATTGTTTTATTACATATTTTATTATATTTGTATATTATTATTATTTATTTATTATTTTTAATATTACACATACTATTTACACACGTCTATGTGTGTCTGTATATATGTATGTATGTTTTATATATTATTAATAATTATTTATGATTAATTATGTAATATATTATGTTATTAAACAATTTGTTATAA
>NW_015548309.1:641781-658781 GCF_001515605.1 Sinocyclocheilus anshuiensis | reverse complement strand
AACATATTTTTTTATATTTTTGTGTGTGTGTGTGTGTATATATATATATATATATATATTCTTCAGTTTTTAATATATTATTTTGATTAAACAATTTTATTATATTATTTTAGTTTATGTATTATAATTTATCTAAGATTCCAAATCTACAATATGATCAATGTAAAATTTAAAGACACAAGCATATGGATAGAAACTGCATTTGAACTTTTTGTGCCTGTTTGTGCAGATAAGCATGCCATACGGTTTATTCCACGGGAGAACGGCGTCCACTCCATCGATGTCCGTTTTAATGGGAGTCACATCCCAGGCAGTCCCTTCAAGATCCGTGTTGGGGAACCCGGCCAGGCAGGAGATCCAGGAATGGTGACGGCTTTTGGGCCCGGCCTAGAGGGGGGAACTACAGGTGTGACACCAACAAGTAGCCAATCACGAGTGTTCAGACACAAACGCACAGAAACTCACTGGCTTCATCTCATCCTTCACAGGTGTACCCTCAGATTTCATTGTAAACACGTGTAACGCTGGCTCAGGAGCTCTGTCGGTCACCATCGACGGCCCATCGAAGGTGAAGATGGATTGTCAGGAGTGTCCAGAAGGATACAAGGTCACCTACACACCCATGGCTCCCGGCAGCTACCTCATCTCCATCAAATATGGAGGACCGCAGCATATCGTGGGCAGCCCCTTCAAAGCCAAAGTCTCTGGTGAGACATCACACACTACAGTTCATTACACTAGGCCTTTTCTCCTCTTTACATATGCTTGGACAGACACAGAGCCAGGTGTGATTTACACACAGTTAGCCAAAAGGTATGTTCTATCTGTAGTGCACCCTATTATATTATATTATTGTTATTTGTTTATTATTAATGTAACAGGGACAAACATTACTGTAGATGCACCACAGTTAGCAGTTAGCAGTATTTTTTATCTGTGTTCCACCCTAAAAACAAAATATTATTAATATAAAAATATAACACAAAATATAAAATAAAAAACAAATATGTTGATAAAATGGTTATAAACATGAAAAAACTGCATTGTTGTTCCTTAAATGTTTGATATTATATTATATTTTATTATATTATATATTATATTATATTATATTATATTATATTATATTATATTATATTATATTATATTATATTATATTATATTATATTATATTATATTATATTATATTATATTATATTATATTATATTATATTATATTATATTATATTATATTATATTATATTATATTATATTATATTATATTATATTATATTATATTATATTATATTATATTATATTATATTATATTATATTATATTATATTATATTATATTATATTTATTATGCTTTTTTTGCTCCTTAAATATAAAAAGGCTGTTTATTGCAGTCTGGGACAAATACATAAATATGAGTAAATAACTATTTTTAAAAGCTGAAAAGGTTTCTAGCACTCATGTTAAAAAAGGAAAATCTGGTTGTGATATTATATGATCAGGCAGGTTAATCATACGATGAATACTCCATAATGTGATGGACTGGATTTGAAACCATACAAGCTTTTGACAACTATAAAAATGTGTGAAACTGTTTACTTGAGTTTGAGATTAAAAAATTGGAGGGGGAAAATGACAGCGAACATCGTTCCACCAACTAGCACAACAACTCATCTTTTATAAAGAAGCAAATTAATAAGAAGAAATCAACTCTTCCAGGTGCACGTCTGTCCGGAGGACACTCTCTACACGAAACATCATCGGTTCTGGTGGAAACGGTGATGAAATCATCATCGTCAGTGGCCGGATCTTTCTCTACTCTGCCAAAGTTCTCGTCCGACGCCAGTAAGGTGATCTCCAGGGGGGCCGGACTCTCCAAAGCCTTCATTGGCCAGAAGAACGCCTTCACGGTGGACTGCAGTAAAGCAGGTACAGCTTTCTGAACAGTAAAAAATAATGCATGTTTATGCATATTACCCACAATGCTCTCATACAGATGACTTTGATTTTGTCTGTTCAGGGACAAACATGTTAATGCAGCATATCGTGGGCAGCCCCTTCAAAGCCAAAGTCTCTGGTGAGACATCACACACTACAGTTCATTACACTAGGCCTTTTCTCCTCTTTACATATGCTTGGACAGACACAGAGCCAGGTGTGATTTACACACAGTTAGCCAAAAGGTATGTTCTATCTGTAGTGCACCCTATTATATTATATTATTGTTATTTGTTTATTATTAATGTAACAGGGACAAACATTACTGTAGATGCACCACAGTTAGCAGTTAGCAGTATTTTTTATCTGTGTTCCACCCTAAAAACAAAATATTATTAATATAAAAATATAACACAAAATATAAAATAAAAAACAAATATGTTGATAAAATGGTTATAAACATGAAAAAACTGCATTGTTGTTCCTTAAATGTTTGATATTATATTATATTTTATTATATTATATATTATATTATATTATATTATATTATATTATATTATATTATATTTATTATGCTTTTTTTGCTCCTTAAATATAAAAAGGCTGTTTATTGCAGTCTGGGACAAATACATAAATATGAGTAAATAACTATTTTTAAAAGCTGAAAAGGTTTCTAGCACTCATGTTAAAAAAGGAAAATCTGGTTGTGATATTATATGATCAGGCAGGTTAATCATACGATGAATACTCCATAATGTGATGGACTGGATTTGAAACCATACAAGCTTTTGACAACTATAAAAATGTGTGAAACTGTTTACTTGAGTTTGAGATTAAAAAATTGGAGGGGGAAAATGACAGCGAACATCGTTCCACCAACTAGCACAACAACTCATCTTTTATAAAGAAGCAAATTAATAAGAAGAAATCAACTCTTCCAGGTGCACGTCTGTCCGGAGGACACTCTCTACACGAAACATCATCGGTTCTGGTGGAAACGGTGATGAAATCATCATCGTCAGTGGCCGGATCTTTCTCTACTCTGCCAAAGTTCTCGTCCGACGCCAGTAAGGTGATCTCCAGGGGGGCCGGACTCTCCAAAGCCTTCATTGGCCAGAAGAACGCCTTCACGGTGGACTGCAGTAAAGCAGGTACAGCTTTCTGAACAGTAAAAAATAATGCATGTTTATGCATATTACCCACAATGCTCTCATACAGATGACTTTGATTTTGTCTGTTCAGGGACAAACATGTTAATGGTAGGAGTGCACGGGCCAAAGACTCCCTGTGAGGAAGTGTACGTCAAACACATGGGCAACAGAATGTACAATGTCACATACACAGTGAAGGAGAAAGGCGACTACATCCTGATAGTCAAATGGGGAGAAGAAATGGTGCCCGGAAGCCCTTTCCACGTCACTGTGCCTTAAAGACTGTCTTTAAACCCTCTCCACTATGCAAAGACTCTACTGATCATCCTGGGAGAGACGGGACTCACCGACAATGCCTTTTCATGACATATTAATCAAGAAAACGTCTTTGTCTTCTTTATCTGCATACGCTTTATCCAAAGTCCATTATGTGCTCATTTCACACTCGGAAATGTACCGTCATTTTTTTGTATTTTAGATGTTGTGAGACTAGAGAATGTTTGATGGAGAAGAGAAGTGAATGATGAAATACTAATTTGAAGATGCTACATGCTAAAGACACATCCATCTTGTTACCAAAATTACTGTCCGGACCATTTACAGACATAATTTACCACTAAAACTGGTCTTATTTTTATGATGGAATAACACGATCTAGTCTGGACTAGGTTTGAAGCCGGTCCTGATCAAAGGCTTAGTTTGAACAGAGAAAGCCTGATGTTTAAGTCCTAGTGAACCAAGTTCAGACTCACACTGGGTCTAAACCGGTCCTGGGTGGCCCAGCAACCCTGCAGACTGGGTTGTGTGATTGGTTAGATTGTTTTTTGTACCAAACGGTGTAGCAAAAACCGTTCAGCATGTGAATGTTTGAAATCCCACAGTTTTTACAGTGACTATGTTAAAGAGCAACATTTTATAGTGATTTTATATCTATGAATTTAAAATAGAAATGTATGGAGAGACACTAATTGTTTGATATTTTAATCTACTGTTTGGTAAAACTGTGCTGGCATATTAAAGTTTTAATTGCTAACGTGCTGTTTATTGATGTCCATTTGCCTATTATATTATTTAACAGGGACAGTGCATATTAATAAACATTACTGTAAATACACTACAGTTTGCCAAAAGCCATTTTCATCTGTAGTCCATAGACATGTTACACCCTAAAACATAATTCAAAATATAAATAAAAAAAATAATAACATTTTTATAAACATGGAAAAAACTGCATCATTGTTCTTTTTCTTAAATATAAAAAAAAGAAAACGAAAAAAAAAAAAGACAGTACTTTAACAAAAATAATTAACTGCTATATCATATCAACATTTGCCATACATATTTATAAAAATAGCAATATATCTTTTAGCATGAGATATTTATGCATGTCTGTTTTGCTTGTGTGACATATGTTTGTTGCACTCGCAGCCACCAGAGGGCGCTCTCACACTAGTTAAATGCCAGGTGCAGTTAATGAGGCATTAGTTACAGGCGCAATCAATGAAAGCTGGCCAGGAGAAAAGGTCCTTCAGGTCAGTGTTTGAATTAGCCTATTGGTTGAGATTTAAAATAGCAGTATTTTCCTCAATTTATCCCAGATAAATCAATGAAAGTCATTTAAAATAAGCACAAGTATTTGTAGTTATCAGGTGTATTACGATATCTTGAGAGAGAAAAGATCTGTTTCCTTTCTGGCCCCATCACTAACACAACTTAGGGTGAACCGTATTAAACATGTCAGGAGGAAAATGACTTAAAATAGGTAACTACGACTGGAATGATGAGATTAGATTCTTGAGTACACTCAGAATGTAGCTTCTGAGGCCTGAAACGTGTATTAAATGTGCTGCTGTCAAATTATATGTGTGCGTGCTGTAATGTGAAATGCTCAAATTATCAAGCTCGTTTCCTTCCAGTTTAATGAGCAGAATGAAAACGCATAACTTTGTGTTTTCCTGATTCTGATGAACTTTCTGCCACGTAATTTGAATATGCGTAGCCTAATATTCTCAGTTATATGAATCCAATCAGTGCAGACAAAGCGTGCTATTTTGCAACCGACATCAATATTCTGTTTTTGTTAAACGTATGCGGTTTGTATCAGATATTCTGCTCATCTATCATCATGTCAGAGTCCTAATAAATATGAAAAAGCTGGAATATTTCAGTCACTTCAGTTCTATAGAGTTCCATATTGCTCGGTTTGGGCTTTCATAGTGATCGATGACCATTTCGCTGGTGCAGGAATCGGATGCAGTGAGGAAGAGGAGGATGAAGAGGATCGCAGAACGATCATCTGCTTCTTTGGACACATTGGTTGAGTAAGATCTATTGCTGTCTTTGGTCTTTAACCATCCTAATTGCACTTTCTAGAAAACTTGATTCCGATTGTTCCATCGCGCTATCCCGTGTTCAGGTGTTTAATTCCTAATTATTGTACTTTAAAAAAAAATTTTTTTTTATGTCTACTAGTTTTATACAAACGCGACTGTGCCGTCTTGCGTCTCATTTGTCCGTTCACAGAAAGAACGCAACTTTATATTAGCGTTCAGAACGGACGGTAACGTTCTATTTGGGCCCGCTGCAATTATGATTGGCTGTCTTTATCGTTCATCAGCTATAATAATAAAATAAAAAATTCTCTAGTACTTACACTTATCGGCCCTTAAATATTTCTGTTATATAGCCTAAGTGCAATTCAGTGTTCGTGTTGTTGTTGTTTTTTCATCGTAAAGGACCCTTGTTCTTAATTTTAAGATAATTATAGAGGTACTTATTAGTACTTGAATAGTGATAGGAGAAATGAAGCTTTTCGAATCTCTTGAGTCAATCGAACCAAAATTGCTTAGCAAATTATTATTATTTTTTTTGCTCACACGCTTTTGACCCCTGCTGGTCAGAATGGTGTAAATGCAACGAAATCTCAGGCCAAACATGCATAAAAACACCCTTAACTAATTAATTTAAAATGTTTTGACAGTGTAATATATTAAAATCAATTAACAAATGCAAAGTGTCTGCATATTTTTTTATTTTTTTATTAATTTGTTGGCCTTGTTCTGTTTATGGAGAGATTGGTTAATTAGGCAGATAAAGACTAATAACTACATGTCTTTCTATTATACAAATGTGTCATTAAAGCAGCACTCTGTAACTTTTGGCACTCTAAGCGGTTAAAGGGGTCATATGATGCTTTTTTTAAAGATCATTATTTTGTGTATTTGGTGTAACAGAATATGTTGACATGCTTTAATGTTCAAAAAACACATTGATGATCCATACTAATAAGCAAAAATGACTTTAGATAAACTAACAATTGTGCTTCATTGTTTTTTTTTATTGCTGAAGAGTGTTTCTTCTCCTGCATTCTACTGTACAGAGTACAGACGTGAATTTACTTTTCTTTCAGCCTGAGGTTTATTCATTACACTTTTTGGTGTGAAAGGTAGACAAAAACACGGTTTGGAAGATGAATTCATGATGTACTCGCTCATTTGATACATTTTGCAAATTTTGAACACAGAAAAAGTTACATAGTGCTGCTTTAAAATGTCTTTGCAAAGCCTACTGAAATCACATGACTTTGGTAGTTTAATACGCGCTCTGAATCACTGGTTCAAAACTAATTGTTTGCAAAGGTTTTGAAGCTTCGCAAAGCAGTGTTTAGAAAGCTCCCATCACTACTTGAATGAGTATTCCATGTATTTATTTGTCAAGTAAATAATCAGGATAATATACAGCCGGTCATTATGGCAAAATAAACCCTTAAGGCCCATTCCAAGATAACTAGCAATAACTATTCTAATCAGCCATCAATGTTTTGGAACAAAACAAAAAAAAAGTTCTTAAAGTGACTCCAACATTATTGTTCCTCTGTGTCGTTATTGTTATAGTTGTGATGTAGACTCTGCTATTCTGATCAAATTAGAACAATTAATAAAACTTTATAGTTATAATAGTTGTGGAAGGCCCTCTACTCTCTATAGTTTTAATCTCAGTACTACTATTCTCTGTAGAGGCAAGAGTTCAAATAGGTGGAATTAAATAGTTTATCTATGTATGCATGTATGATATTCAAAGTGCATTATGGGAGTTAAAGACTGACTCATTAAGTGACTGGCCTCTATAGATTCACAGGTCAACAGATCCCTTCATATGCGTTTTATAAAACTCTTGCTCTCGACCACTGCACTGTCCATATATCCCAAGAACTCTCTTTCTGCAAATAAAGAAAGATGGATGCCTAGTGGCGGCACCCCGTCACCTCATCAGTATGTGAACATCCTCCTGAAAGGTGCTTGATCTCTACTTTCTTTTTGTCCCTGGGCTGGGCCTCCAGGAGTGGGCTAGATAGAGCCCATCTTAATGAGATACGGGGGATGACAGGAACCTAATGGATCCCTGGTAATTTGTAATGAGGATGTAAATGGCAATAAAGGCTCTAGGGCTCAGAATTAAAGCTGCATATTTCTAACACCGAATTGCACTGGAGTTGTTCAAACAGATTTCTCGTTATAGAGGACAGAAAGGGGGGAAAAGCCATTTAAAGAGAGGGGGAGAGAGATTTGAAACACCTGGTTTGTGGGACAATCGCTTAGCAACGTTAATGACCTTGCACCTGTGGATGGAGAATACAGAGGTATAGCGGGGCGCACCGTCCTTCCTTTGACAGTGTTTGATTAAGTGGGCTTAATCTCCTGTGGATTGTGACGCAAACTGAGGAGAGTCAACAAGAACGAACACCATTCCTATTGTGTTTTGAAGGTTGGCACAGATTTTAAGTTTCACGTCTACTTAGGAGTCATTATAAATCTGACAAAAGAAAACTGATAAATGACAAATGTGGTATTTCTTTTATAAAACAGTTCAATGAGCAATAAGTCAATATTTAGTAAAGATGTGGCTCACATTAGCTAAATTTCAGCTAAAAATGTTGTTTGTCTATTATCAATAGTGTAGGAATGTATGAAGTAAAGGTCACATAGAAGTCAGTTTCAAATCAAGCAGCTAGCTGTCTGTTGGTCTACATAGCAAACTCACATGACCAGCTTAACCCGATGCAAAATCTGTGTGGGAAATATCTTTCACCCTCACTCGAAATTCCTGATTGCATGGATTCTTATTAAAACTACTGCCTATAAAGATTGAACTAATCGGTTGAGTGAATAATTCAATGACTCACTCAAAGACAGTGGCTGCATCTGAAATCACATACTTCCCTACTATATAGGTGAAAAGCAATATGTGCAAATAGTAGTATGTCTGATTTCATAGTATTCATAAAACGGTAGGCAAAACGTCCAAGGATGGCCAACAATTTATAACAAGTTTCTGAAATGTATGTAAATCATTCATACTACACACATTCATGCTATGTAAAACATACTTTAAAAAAAGTTTTTTTAAACATTGCTAATTACTTCTTCAAAAGAAGTACCTACTCAAGTATGTGATTTCGGACTCATCCAGTATATATTTTTTTGTTTCTGAATGAACCGAGTGAGTGATTCATTGATTCAGTCATACAGACATTTACTGGTCGCCACCTACTGGTGTAACTGTGTAATCCGTAGAAAGCATCAATGAAAAATCATCTCTAAAAGTCTATGATCAGCAAAAATAAAAATAGATCTTTGAAATGTCAAAAACTACTCTGAACTTAAATGTTTTAACTGGTTATTTATTTTTGTAATTGTTGTTCCATACTTGGTATAATTTTACGCAAGTTGTTTTTAATGTGAATTAAAAAAACGTCTGTATGGAATGCACAAACACAGACAAGTGGAGTGATATTAAAACAGTTAAACGTCTCTGCACTTTTTATTGTTGCGACTGTACTCTTGGAACATTTCTCGGCCAATCAAATTCGAGGACCGGAGTTAAATTGATGTGCTTAATTTGTCGGCCACAGCCTACAAAATGAGACACAGCTTCTGTTTTATTACGATGCTTTGTTTAAAAGCGTTTACAACATGACAGTTGGCGTTTCAGTTTATGAACATTCTGGATGTTGCTTGAATGCTCTACAAGAACATTTAAACAGGAAATTTAAAGGGTTTAGTTTTTGTTGTTGTTTTTTAACCATCTGCTTCTGGAAAGTGTAAGTTTGAGCAGTTAGAGAAGACATAGCACTTTTAGAAACCCCGCTGACCCCGAGTATTTGTCAAGCCAACATAATTACACACAGTGTTCATAATAGCAGAAAGCACAATGATGGATTTCCGGTACCATTAGCAGTACGATTCTTTCAGCCCTGGTGTGCCGTAAGACAGCGCTACTAATGGTAATGGTAGGTGTCGAGGTGGATGCTGGAGTATTTCCTCACTACTTCTCAGGCGTCATGGTAACGCTGTTTAATGGAGGGGGTTGGTTGTCTTATGAGAAAATGCAATCTGCTGAGTTTACTGGGGGAGAGGACAGATTGCGGGCATGATGGGAAATTTCCATCACCTGCTTTGTCACTTACAGCTAAATTTGAAAGCGAGCGCACTTCCAAAGATAAACACCCTTTGGCAACTGATTAATTCATACGTGTCATGCAGCCAGGCTTCATTCTATGTATGAAAATACATACATGTGATGTTCACGGTTTGTGCTGTTGAACCCACAGCATGCTAAAACCTCGGCCGGAGTCACATCCAGCATAATCCATGCTAATGAAAAAATACACTGTCTTCAATTTTTTCCTCATGAATAGGAGTTTCAATTGATACTCTGGGAGCAATCCAATTCTGTAGCTGGAGGAGGAGGAGGGGTAAATTATTAAGGTGCTGTGATAGAGCATGTGCTTCTGGGCACATAGATAGCAGAGCTTATATATGTGTACACAATGCACGCAGTGTTATGAAATCTCGTTTTACTAGTGAATGTGTGATAATTTAGAAAGTGATGCAAGTGTAAAACCTGAGTCATCTGTCCACTTGGTGGCAGCAGACACTATTTGAACAGATGGATTAATTAAGAGTTAAAATCACGTGAAATGCTATTAAAACAGAATTATTTCAGACTGATCTTATTGAGACCAAAAACATTAACTGTTCCACAAGTAGTTATAGAGTTTGAAGAGATGTAACCTTTAGTTATAGCTAAAACCTAAATGAAAAATTTGACTAGGCCATTTACAGCATGAACAGTAATCATGTTCGTTAGGTCAGATGGAAGTACTGTATACTTTTGATATACCACGGTACTGAATGATTGCCATATTATTAAATCATAGTATTCTAAGGTAAACTCATAAAAATACAGGTTCCAAAGGTAGTTTTTTTTTCTAGGATGCCATAGAATAACTGTTTTTGGCTCCTCAAAGAACCTTTTGATGAACACTTTTCCACTGTAAAGAACATTTAGTGCAATGGATGTTAAAGCCCAAGAACAATAACTATGTTGGTGTCCACACCAACACATAAGTCTGTCATCATTTACTCACCCTCAAATTGTTCCAAACCTGTATGAGAAGAGATTTTGAAGAATGTGGGTAACCAAACAGTTGCTGGTCCCCACTGACTTCCATAGTATGGGGAAAACAAATTCTATGGAAGTCAACAGGGACCAGAAACTGTTTGGTTACCAACAATCTTCAGCAGAAGGTTGATGACAGAATATAAATTTTTTTGGTTAGCTATCCATTTAAAGCTTCTACATCGAACCATAGATGCCGACAAAGAACTGCCAAACCCCCTCTTCAACAAGATCATACATGATTGTCATCTTAAATCAATGGAGAAATCATTGTATCACATGACAGGTTTGAGGATAAAAAGGCCTTAATATTAGCCCTTAATATTCCTGATGGCACGTTTTCATGATGCAGGTTTGTGATAGTGATTATCGCTTTGTTTTTTTCCTCCCTCGGACCATCTGGGAAGCAGCTAAATGGACCACTGCAGCCAGTCAGCCCACTAACCATCGCTCCCGCTCTCATTTTGCCCTCTCTGTTCATCTTGACTTGATTTCAAGACCGTTCTTCGATTTTTTTTTTTTTCTAAACCCGGTGAGCTATGAGATTGCAGTGCCTTCATCAAAACCATAAATAGCTTCTGATGGCATTCACGCTCTTGCGTTTGTTGCTTTTATTATGTGTATTATTAGGCTGAATGGATGATTTGCAATTAATACTATTCAGAGTAGGAAGGAAAGGGAAGGGTGGAGGAGAAGACCAAGGGATAAAAATACTCCTCCTATTTATAAGAGCCGGAATTCTAATCCAGGAGGAATGACGCATCGGTCCAACCCATTAACAGACCAGAGGATCCAAGCATCACTTTTTTTCCTTTTTCTTATTTCTTATCTTCTATTCTTATTGTTCTTTTATAAGATCAATGACACCCGCTTTGAGGCGTTCACACCTTTGAGTTGAAATGCATGACTAGATTGAAACTTTTCTGAAGAAAGAAATTTCAAATAAAACAAAAACGTGGCAATATCTATTCTCAATAAACTTGCACTTTTCTGCTCAGCCTCAAAAATCCCCCGTCTGTCGACGTCTCTCTCTCCCTCCTCCGCTATACTGTTCGGTCTCTTTTATCTGCCAGCCCAGTTGTTCCGGACAAAAGTAAAATCTTGAGGGAAGTGGGCCAGTAGTGCAGGCAGGACTGTGTGTGTGTATTTTTAATTTTGCGCCATACAGTTCATCTCAATGGTGTCCCATTTATCTATTCATACTTGGACTTGTGTGTCTTAATGCATGCAATGCAAAATGTGAGAGACATTCTGTGCTTGTATTTGACTGTGCATGCAATAAAATGGCTTGACAAATGCAGTTTTTTTTTTCTCTGTTGGAGAAACATGAAGTAGAGGTGGGATATATTGAAGGGCTTGTAACTTTTAAATAGCCAGAAGACTTTGGTTTATAGCTCACCGAAGAAAATCATGGTTCAAAGACCATAATGTTGATTTAAAAAAAAAAAAAAAAAAAGCTAAAAAACTTGCATGCTCCACTCTCGTTCACTCGATTGTCTGATGTGCTGCAAACCTCCCCATTCATGTTTGTCTGCACATTGCAAATATTTCCCACCTTGGTAGGCACTATAAATGTACTTTTGTCTTTATTCTGCACATTTGACACCTGTCCTAACCCATTACATTCGTTTGATGACAAACATCTTGCATGTATACGACAATCACCCATCTGTACAATAATAATACCCCCCCCCAAAATGGGTTTGTTGCACTGATCACTTTACAAAATATGTCGTAAAATACAACATAAAAAAGCAACATGTGCATGTCAGGGGCTGGTAAATTTGCTAAAGAATGATATCAGCTTTTCTTATTTTTGAGGATTCTCTTCATGATGTCACAAATGTAGTATGAAAAGTAGCATAGCACCTAGTGATTTCTGTTATGTATCAAAAAATACCTGGGAAAAAAGCACTTTGAAAAAAATATATAATATACATAAAATATAAAAAATAAATATATTTAGCAGAATCTAAGAAAATCTACTTTTGCTGTAAGATTTCTGTAGTATAGTTCCCTAATGTCAATGCACGACATAACATTGAACAAATGTAAATAAACTATAAAGCATTCTGTTTGTGGCCATCTAAAGCCAGAACTAAAACCGTAAAAATCTAGTCACGATAATCAGGGCATAACATACGCCTTGATTACTGCAACAAATTGTTTTAATATGAAAAATATGCGTTTTAATATGCCTTCCCTGAACATTTGAGTGACGACGTAAATGAATCATTGACTCGGCGGTTTGAATCGATTCGTTGAATCGCATTGTTTGAACTGGTTCACGGAAATGATTCCTACTGAGAAGCTATTCCTCTGCCATATGAATCTCAACTGATCATGACGACACCTTATGTACAAACCTTAGTCTGGCCAAATAATAAGTACATTAAAATCATCGCAATAGTTACAGCAATGCAAAATGTTATAACACCTGCATATTTGTCACTATGGTTCTCGGTGCATATTCGAGATATTTCCCAGCCCTACCATAAGCGCAAGATGAGTCTTCAGTATTTTTTTGTCCCCGTGAGGCTTCTCAGCCGCTGCACAGCACCTCAAAGTGTTTGTCCTTTATGCATAAACTACCCAACATGCATTATTCAAAATGACTGGAGTGCCAGCCACAGCCTCATAACCATACACAAACACCTAGTCTGCTGAACTGGGAAATAAAACCCCTTTCTCTTCTCCTATAACTGACAGAGGAACTATACTAGTCTACTGTGCACTTTGAGGCAGACTCGTAGTTTGTTTGACAAATGTGTGTATTTGTACTTTAAGTGGCTGTTAAATGCAAGGGTTTTGAAGTTGGGCTCCATGGAAAAGTTAAGAAATTTTGTAACATATAAAAGCAAATAAAAATGTTATTACTTTGATTAAAAAAACATTAGATTAAAATTATAACTATATAAATAACTTGATATAGATTAACAGTATTGCAGTGAATTGAAAAAAAGTAATGTAACAAACTAAAACTTAACTGATAAAAACATATATAAACTGGTATAAACAAATAAAATCTAACTACTACACTGAATAGAAAAGTATTAATGTAACGTAATAGAAACTAAAAATAACATTTGAATTAATAAATATAAATAATAATTGGAATAAAAAAATCGGCAAAAATCTTTTAAATTATTGAATATTAAAGAGTTGAAATAAAAAATAACTACTACAGTTTAGAGAAAAAAAGTAACAATATAACACAATAAATTAAATTCAGTAAAACAGTTAAAAAATGATTACTGTAATGCAGTAGAAGCTAAAAATTAGTTAATTGATTAAAATATATAAATAATAAAAAATGAAATTAAGTTGAAGAGCGTAATAATTTAATAAACTATCCTCTGCATCTAGAGTCTTTTAGAAAAAAATTGGGGTGTTTCTTGATGGATTTTTTTTAATTTAATTTTTTACTTTTTCTTTAGACTGTAGTCTGTCAATGCTTTTTGTAGATTCCAATCTCATGCATGCTGGCATCAGATGCAGGGTCAGAGTAAAGTATATGCTGGGCCGTCTGAATCACCAGTCACTTCTTTTTGAGTAGAATAGCATGTTTAATTAACATCTGTGCTAAGCAGTGAATGTGCAGTAATTGTTAATTACTCCAGTGTCTTGCTCAGGTTGTGCCTCGGCTGAGTAAATTGCTGGAATTCTTCAGTCATTTCTCTGTTTAATCAGGTTGAGTGTCTTGCCACCTCCCAGTCCCAAACCGCAGTGCTCTCCCCCTCCAGTGGCCCGTAATTGGCATAATGAAGAATCCAATCTCAACTGGCATCACATTAGAAACTTGTCATTTTCACTCATCCTCTCTCTCGGAGTCTCATCTCGTAGCTCTGATGGTCTGTTTATCGGCTTTAAGCAGAACAGTGTCATGATGCTCTTTTCAGTAGGGATAAAAGAGGGTTTAAAGGTTAAGAGTAGCCTATAAAGTTCATTACTGGTGGCCTGGAAAAAGAATAACTCCTTAGATATCAGCCACAGCCAATTACAGCCACAGAGTGAGTGTGAATGAGTCCGTTTGATTCTCTGGCATCTGCACTGTTGAAACCGTGTTTAAGGTGGCTCTATATACTGTATAATGCATAGAGGCTTCAGTACACCCCACCTGCTAGTATCAAAGGTGGCTGTGATGTGGATTTGGTTCTGTGTAAATGAATAATGGAGTAGTGCGGTTTTCAACTTAATCATCATGACAGTCCATCATCTGATAATTGTTTACATTATTGATGCATTTTTTCCAGAGAGTTCTTTGTGGCCGTTGTAGTGACAACATGGCTAATGGCCAATGTAAATTATGTATAAATGAATGCTGCATTTACGTTATTGATTGCATTCACGTGTTCCTACGTAGTAAAAAGCATCATCTAATTAAAAAAAGTCTACAGACTCTGATTTTTAAAATAATTAAAATGTTAAAACATATATATAAAATATTATAAAAATATAAAAATAAAAATATAATAACTTTATGAACATTCTTACAAGTGATAAAGCAAGTATATACAACAGCAACAACAAAGATCATATTTAGATTTTTCTTATTTAATAATTGTAAACACACAATTGGCTTATGTCCAGAATTATTAAATTAAAATATAAACAGCTCCTATAATAATAAACAATAAGCTCAAATTTATAATGAAAAATAGTGATAATTATTATTTTATATATACATTTGTTTTCCTGAGTCTGTTGAATATTGTAAATATTTATGCAAGTATTTGTTAAATTAGATTTAATTACCATTAAAATTTGTTTTTATATATGTCTGCATGTCATTTTTATAATACATAAGTTAAATAAATGTTCTATTTTAATATTCATTATTATTTTTAACTATAATCCACATCTAATATTTAAGATATATTTTTAATATTAATAAATTATGTAATGATAAAAATGTTAATAAAAAAACAAAAACAGTAAAAAGAATCATAACATGATAGTAAATGCATTTCTAATTATGAAAAAAATATTTTAAATAAATGCAGTTCTTCTGAATTTGATCAAAGTATCCTAAAAATGTAATGTCACAGCCACGAAAATATTAAGAAGCGACTGTTTTCAAAATTGAAAAATGTTTCTTGAACACAAAATCGGCATATTAGAGTGATTTCTGAAGGATCATGTGACACTGAAGACTGGAGTAATGATGCTGAAAATTCAGCTTTGCATCACAGGAATATATTTCATGAATGTGATTGTGAAGATGAAAAACCCCTGAGATGAATACTACAAGTAGATTATTATTTAGCCATGGGGGTTTAGCTGACCAAGTAAAGCTGCCAATCCCAGCATTCACTGGTTACCTTGCTTCTCTCCTGTTCTTTGTCTCTCTTGTCCTTTCTCATATCTGCCCCATTTCTACAGATGGCATCTGATTGCATCTCATCCTCTCCTCTCTGATGCCGAGCCGTAATCACACTCCTCCAAATGGGCGCCATAGTTATGTTGCCATGCTGTTCTCAAGTGGACACACCACAGACACAGAGCCTGTCACTGGAAAAACACTCCTCATTCCCCACTAACCTCACCGCCAACAAACTCGAGAGCCTTTCTCCATGATCCAGCCTCTGCCCATAATGCCAGATGGTTGCCTGGTACATGTGCTGATGTAGGAGCCAGTGACATCACTGATGATCTCACCACTGTTGGCTCGAGGGGTTTTCATCAGGTGTGGACTCATGGGATTGTGACAGGCCTGCGGGAACAAATTGGAATTTTAACCCCAATTGTCCTCCAGTCTGTAGCTGAGGCATGTTGCAGGTGTGGATGTGCAAATATGTGTTTGGTTGAGGCATAATTACCTGCATGATGGACATTTGCCCCCATTACCTGACTTTTTAAGTGATTTGGACCGGCCGCCCCATGGTGCACAATGTGTCCCAAAATTCTGAGCTTGCGCACACACTTATGTAAATTAGGGCTGTCAAATTTAATGCCTGCAATTAATTGTCACAGTAGTTGCTTAGATATTATAACGGTTTCATTCTGCTATTTTCAACCAAATGTGCAAAATGATTGATGGGCAGAGCATTTAATTTGGACCGTCCCAGAGACAGGCGTGATTTCCTATGCCACCTATTTCAGTGATATCTGTCAGGTATTAAGGGTGTTTTATGTGGGTATTCCAAAAAAAAAAAATATATACATATATATATCGCTTCCAGCAACTTTAACTATCATCCAAGCTCAACAAGTTGGAAATATCACCCATGAGCTAAACAAGCAGTCAGTTGTAAAAAAAGAAAAGGAAAAAAAAGTTGACTAAAAAAAGAGAAGAAAAAATGGAAGATGAGGATTTTTTAAAATAAATTTGTTTTAGGATATATATAAAAACCCCCTGATATATATACAGTATATATATATATATATATACATACAGTGGGTACGGAAAGTATTCAGACCCCCTTAAATTTTTCACTCTTTGTTATATTGCAGCCATTTG
>NW_015548309.1:624062-640715 GCF_001515605.1 Sinocyclocheilus anshuiensis | reverse complement strand
ATATATATATATACATATATATATATATATATATATATACATATATATATATATATATATATATACATATATATATATATATATATACACACATACACTCCGGGTGTGTGTTCACTGCTGTGTGTGTGCACTTGGATGGGTTAAATGCAGAGCACAAATTCCGAGTATGGGTCACCAAACTTGCCCACATGTCACTTCACTTCATTTAATAATTTGGATATAAGCCATGTATGTCCAGAATTATTAAATAAATACAAATATGGGCTGTTATGATATAGGTACACTTGTAAGAACAAGTTCATCAATATATATCTATCTATCTATATCTACACATCAATATATATCTATGCATCAATATATCAATATCTACACACGCACGCACACACACACACATATATATATATATATATCTAAAATATATAACTCGTTTTAAAATGATTATTTTTTAAAATTTATTCTAGAGCATAAAAAAGCTAATATTCATTTCATTAAAAAAAAAGAAAACTATGGAAATGCGCAATTAATCTCCAGAATGAAGAAAACCTAAATGTGAGATGTTGTTTTTATATTGCTATTATTACTACTACTATTGTTATTATTATTAACATGCTTTTTAAGAGCAAGTTCATAAAGTGTGGTAATTTTTAATTACTCCATGTTTGTAGCAATGTGTGTTATCATAAATATATAAATCAGTGTTTTAGTACACAATTTGTTTCTAAATATTCATTGACAGCCCTTATTATACACACATATCCAAACTAAAATTAGGAGTAGGTCATTGCAGTTGCTCAATTATTTTTTTTTGACTTATTTTTCCCGTTATACACATACAATCACGCTCTCTTTCCCAGCAGCCTCTCCACGGGAGGGTTATGAGGAGTAATGGCGTGAGTGTCGCTGTGTAATTAGACAGAGGTCTGCTCGTCCTTTCCTGGGTGACACTGACTCATGGAGGGCCGCATTGGGTCGTTAATGGATAGCTAGTTGTTTGTGTGCATGCCGGGCTCTTGTGTGTGTCCTTGGGTGGGTGAATGGCCTCTTCTCCTCCTGCTGCTGAGGATGTCAGGGCCGCTTACAGTTCAATGGCCATATAATGTCCATTTGGTGCAGCAGATGTCTGAAGTTCACTTTTAAGCGTGCTAGTAAGGTTGGACATGCAGTTACACCCCTCTTTCACAGTATTGGCATCTACAGGCCCTGACGGAGGCCTTTGGCACGTGATGGTCCATCTGTCAGGCTGTCTCATGCTCTTTCTGTCTCTTTCTCTTTCCGTCAGCTGGTTAGACTCTTCAGTCGTGGGACTTACACTTCCCCTGACAAGCTCTTTTATCGGGGCTGAATGTAGAGTGCACTTCTCCCTGCTCCCTCTGAGCCAACCTCTCCACCTCAATCATTCATGAAAACAAGAGGGACAACAGAGCAGGAAGGAAGAGAGGAGGAGGATTAGAAAAGATAGACCATTTCAAGTCATAGATGGAGGTAGTTAATCTTACTCAATTACACGTGTTTCCTGTTTCTCCACTCGCTAAAGTGGAGTTTAACCAACACCTCAGCAGTCCAAGGGTGAGTAAGTGATAACAGTTTTCATTTTGGGCTGAATTGTTTATATAAAAATGTCTTTCACCACTGAACACGTCTCCAAAAAGTTTGCGTTTTCTCGTCTTGCCTTTGTTAAACATGTTTCACAGCATTCCGAGGAAGGCAAACCTTCAAAAGAGCAAAAATAAAATGTGGGGAAATTGAATTGTTTGGCCTTTCCAGCTATCAGAGAATGCGCTTCATCTTCAGTATTGAACATGCCACTTCTATAGGCAGTTCAGGTTGCCATGGTTACATGCCAGGCCCAGACAACAGTCATCAGGGAAGGAATGCAGAAAAAGGAGCTTGATGCATCCAAAGCCTTTTAAGTGTGTAGAATTGCGCCTCTAATGCTGCATCTGTTCCTGCTATAATTGGTCAAAACCACCCAAGGGTCAATCGGAAGAATGTTTTTGAAACGTCCCTTTAAGAGACGGATAATGAAGAGGACGGGAGTAAAGAATCCAGTGATTTCGCCTACGTGACTTCTAAACACTTTAAGGGGAAATGCTTTGCAGTGCTTTGTTTCGTGCCATTGAGTCTGTTAATGACCTGTCATCCGCGTGCTACTCCGTGGGCTGTTTTTCATTTGTAAATGGATTTCCACACATCTGCGTTGTTCCCTCCCTCCCCAAACCATCGTCCACATCCTTCTTAAAGCCTCTTCAGACAACTGCATCGACCGCTGCCCTGAGACTATCTGTTTAAGGGAGTCCTCCAAATTGTTGTACAAATTGGATACCGTGATTAGTCCGGGGGAGGAGGCTTCCTTCACAGAAGTTAGCTGTCGTCATGGCAAAAGGGAAGTGGGAGTGAGATGCTCTGTTTTCTCTTATTAGCTTTGAGAAAATTATACATTTTTTGCTCTAGGATGTATTTTTAGAAGTAATACTAACAGGTAAGACTCTAGAAGTTTGATGGCCTAAACTGAACCAACAGGGTCCCACATCACAAGTTTGATTTTTATTATTGATGTAAGGAGTCAAAGAAAGTGGAGATTTTCAAGTATAATTTTTATTGCAGTTGTGTAAAAAGCCGTCACAAATAGAATGGGCATTCAGAATTGAGAAGCAACAGAATGAGTGAGGAGGAATTAAATATCTAGATAAAAAAAGTTTTTTTTTAAATAGTATGCTTTTTAACTATTGGTTTCTAATGTGTATCATTTTATGGTTTTAAATGTTATTGCGTATTTAAAATGGATTTGCGTAGTTGCAATTTGAAATTGTGAAATTATAATTTAAAACCAAATATCAGAATTTACAAAAATGTGTACACACACACACACGTATGTATATGTATGTATTTTAATCGGTTTGTCTTTTTAAAAATCTAAATATCAGGAAAAAAAGTTTAAAATAAATTAAATACATAAGTACATAGAAATAAAATTAAAAATTAAATAGAATATATACGTTTTAGATTATGTAATTGTATCAGTTTGTTTCTTTGCCTTTTACATGACTTGTGTCTGGAATAATAGTTAAATATCAGCGTGCACAAAAAAATAAAAATGTTTAAATTAATGTTTCATTTTAATACATTAGTTTCTTGCATTTTACATGGCTTATATCCGGAATAATTATTATTTTTTTAAAACTGTGAATATCAGCATTAAAAAATAAATGATACATACATTTGTTTTTTTGCATTTTACATAGCTTATGTTCAGAATATTAAAAGAATCTTACTATTAGCATTACAAAATAATACAGAGCAGGTAAAATAGTATTTATAGAATTTTATTAAAGTCTGATCATGTTTCGGCTCATGTTCACATTGGGTCTTCCAAAGTCTTTTCCAGTAGAAATGTATTTTTAAGTAGTTTCTGAATCACTTTTCCATAAACCGTAAAATGTGTATTGTGATATATTGGTATCCTAAATCAGCAGCCAGGCTTAAGCTTTCATAAGCTGAAGATAAACTATTACCCTTGCTACAAAAAGCATATAAAATGTGAAAAAGGGCCTGTCGCTCTCAACCTCTCCACTTTTGGAGTTCAGAGGTCAGTGTCAAAATGCCTCCATCCAATTAACACTCAGTGTTGGGCCCGAGCCAACGCCTGGCATTTTAACACAGCTGATATGACTGGTGCATCGAGGCCTGCAATTTCTCCTAATCAGGATTTACATATTTTCATGAGACTGGAACTTTCCACCGCCTTGGGCGAGGGCTGATCTTTGATCCTCTATGCTGGTCTGTGAACTGAAGAGGCAGATGTTGGAGGTTTGGCCACGGTACTGTTGTGTTCGCTAACAATTGTTTCAGTACGTTTTAATTGGAGGACAATAAACATTTAACATGGTTTAGTTCAATCAGAAAGTGTTGATTAAAATCTCGGTGGTATAATCAGTTTTGGCTGGGATGATTTCATGCATATGAGTGTTGTGTGTAAAGGGACTGTGTGAGGTAGAAGTGAAGCATTCAAATATGAGTGAGCATGACTGTGTCGTCATGCTCAAGGTCACTGTCCCATTGTTTCAAGTTCATAGCAGTAACCATGACAACAGTCATATTGAGCCTTTCTGGGGTTCTTTAAGCACTTTGACCCAGTCTGTGTGTTTCGCCTCCATTGTGAGCACTAATCGTGACCTCTTGGAGCACTGACATGTTATATATTTTATGAATAATTTTTAAATGATACTTCATGCCTAATGAGAAATGTTTCTCTGTGGCTTGTAGAAAATTGTATATTTGGTTACACTTTATTTTAAGGTGTCCTTGTTACGGTGTAATTATACATGTAAGTACTGAGTAATATTAATTAACTACATGTACTTACTATATGGTTAGGGTTAAGATTTGGGTTTGGCTTAGGGTTACTTGCATGACAGTTATGCATAATTAATTGTTTTTAAAATAGTAAATACATGTAACGTGTAAGAAGGACACCTTAAAATAAAGTGTTACCGTATATTTTTCAAATGCATTTGCTCATTTTCAGGTAGAAAAGCTTAAGTTCGGTTGCTTTTAGTTGATGTCTATTAGCTATAAGTTTTATGGTAGTGTAATTGTAAAAATAAATATAAAATAATTACAGTAGTGTAATTTCTTTGTTTTGCTGTTCGGTTGAAGTTGATTTGTTGAACCTCTAAACCTGTGGGATCCGTCAGCGGTTCTTATTCTGGCAACTCACAATTTTCAAATCAAGTACTGTTAAACATGAATTGAATGCGTATGTGTGAATGATGGTTAGTAATTGTACGTGTGCTTCTGCATGCTTGTTGCATGTTCTTCTTTGAGTGCATTGTTCTCCTTTTGGATGTTTAGTGATGGTAATACTGGGCACAGCTGTGGGGATGCTGTCAGTGGTTGCCATGTTTTCTATTGTCTACGTGGCATCACTCAAACAAAAAAAGCAACAAGTGGGAGTTATAGACAGCAGGGCCTGGCATTGCACCCTCTACCCATAATTATCCTGTCCTGTTAACAGAATCCTGACGAGGGAAAAACAGCCTGCTCTCTTCCTCTGAATTACACAGTATTTAGATCATCCCTGTTCCACTGAGAAATACAGCGATGACACAAAACAGCAGAAGAATGTGCTTAATATGTGAGAGACTTGATGAGTGACTCCGGAAACGTTTCTTAATATGGCACTGAATCTGTCAGAGCGGCTACTGATTCAACACATTTTACTGATTCAACAGCTATTTTGCAGCCTAATTTCTATATCGAAATGATGCATTAACATGGAACCAAATCTGTCATAGTGGCTACTGATTCAAGAATTTTTACAGATTCAACAGCTGTTATTTGCAGCTTAATTTCTACATTGAAATGATGCATTAATATGGCACTGAATCTGTCAGAGCGGCTATTGATTCAACACATTTTACTGATTCAACAGCTTTTATTGGCAGCTTTATTTCTACATTGAAATAATTTTACATTAGCATGAATCAGCAGCTGCTCTTACAGATTCAGGTCCAACACATTTTACTAATTCAACAGTTTGTATTTGTCTAAAATGATACATTAACATGGAACTGAATCTGTCAAAGTGGTTACTGATTGAAACATTTTACTGATTCAACAGCTTTTATTTGCAGCATAATTTCTAATTTGAAAACAATGATATATGATACTTTAACATGAATCATTAGCTGTTCTGACAGATTCAATTCCAACACATTTTACTGATTCAACAGCCTTTTTGCAGTCTAATTTCTCTGTGGAAATGATGCATTAACATTGAATTAGTAGCTGCTCTGACAGATTCAACTCTTATTTGCAACCTAATTTCTACATTGACAGATTCAGCATTACTTGGGAGCAGCTACTGATTCAACAGCTTTTTAACAGTCTAATTTCTACATCGAAATGAAGCTTCATTAAGTGAATAATACACTAAATCAGTAGCCACTCTGACCATGTCTGTCTTAGTTTATCCTCATTTTTGTAGCTAGTACCAAGTATTTCTTTTGGTAATGCAATGACATTAATAAGTAGGTATTGCTATTGTAATAATATAAGGGAAATAAAAATAGTTTTTGGTGGGTCTAAAAATGAATCTTATCTCACCATTTGCATGAAAACCCCCTGAAATATACATAATAACTGTGACCAAGGACATGCAAAGGTGCAAATTATACATCAGCAGCGGTTCTCTTCCATGAGGATGAATTTCTTGCCAATTTTCTTCCAAAAGTTAATGCGAACCATGTGTTGGACCACTGTTTCAAATGGAATCAGTAAACCGAGGTTACAAGAAGCACCCTAAAGCACACTAATATGAAATGAAGCCTAAATACAGGTGTAGTATTCTGGCTCGGGGTCTGTCAGACATAACGTAAGGGTTCTGTGTGAGGTTGCATGCCTTTAGGTATCCGAAGCCAATATGGCATGCTTCATTACGTTTTTTCATCTCCGTTTTCAACCTCCATTTACCTTTAACCAACTACAGCTGCTGTCACCAACACTATAGTGCACACATGTACACGTACAGCTACACACATTGATGTGCTTCCAGCTATGCTTTGATCATAAGTGTTGTCTTTAGATGCAAGCATTTGGAAAAACACGGAAAAGTGAGAAAGCGATACTTTCTCGTGACATGCCAACCTGCTCTTTTACTCAAACAAAATCGAGGTAGCTGAAGAGAGAGGCACATTTTTAGAACACATCGTCTTGGTCTGTTTAATCGGTCGTCCTAATAGCCCCAAATGCCACTCATTATCTGCAAGGTCATATTTGAACATATCATCTCAAGATGGGAGGGAGATGAAAGGGTGATAGGTGGAGGAAAAAGCATGCTGCATGAGAGCGAGGGGTTAGAAGTGAAGGTTAGGAAGAGAACGGGTTAAAGCCCTCATGCCATCAGGGCGGATGAGACCGTATGCGACAGCATCTCGACTGATATGGCAGCGTAGTTTCACAAGAGATGTTGCAAAGTGTTGCTCTGAGGTCATTTTAACCTTGTTTGACAGGATTTTGTGAAGTCTTGGTAATCTTTGGACTTTGTTTCAAAAGATTTCATAAACTCTTATCTTTGGTTGTATTTTATGGCTTTGTCCTTTCATGTGATTATTCTAGTATTATATTAAAGTAAATGTGTTTGTCTGGTATTGAAGACTTTGTAATGGAAGATAACACCAGGGTTATTAAAATGAATTACTTGAGATAAAACAAACAAACAAACAAACGTATTTTATTTCAGGTAGTTGCCAAGGCAACACTTCTCATTTTCATAGTTTGTTGAATGACTAAATTAACTAAAACTAAATAAACTAAAACTTAAAACTATAGAAATAAAAAGTAATACAAACGATAAAAACATACAAAATTACTAAACTTTAAAATTTAAATAAAAGGCAGAAAATATAAAAATATTAAGAAAAAATTGAACAATAGGTTCTATGTGACACCGATGTGACTTCACCAAACCAGCACCCACATTTCAAGGAATTTGGTCATCTGTGAAACCGATTAAGTTTTCTAAAACAAACTCCAAAAAAATCCCAGCAGCAGACACCCCAATTTGGAGACCTTTTCACCTCATTTAAATTTGGAATAATGGAATATGATGTTGCAATGGTTGGTAGGCACCTACGGTTAGAGCTCTCTCACAGAGTATGTAATACTGTTGGCCACTGGCCACAGTGTGTGTGTGTTTAAATGTAAGATGGATTAGGGCTCTGATGGGAATTCCAGCTGGCTCTCATTTCTCCTGTTTCTCCAAACGCCTCATCTTATCTAACAGCCCGAATGCTAGTAGAGAGGAAGAGTGAGTGTATGTGAGCGTGAGTGAGATTTATGGAAAAAGAGATCAAGAGAGATAAAGGAAGAGGAATGACAATATGTTGAAATGAAGTACCTCATTTATTTATGATTTTTAAAGAGACAGTGCACCCAACAATTTGAAGAACATTGTTCATCTCTCTGTCTATCGGCTAGATTTTCAGTCACTTACAGTATGTATTTATTTTTTTACTAAGATTTTCAGTCACAGTATTTATTTCGTTATTGGCTATATTTTTATTTTTTTCATTTATTTATTTTTTTAATTCTTCTGATTGTCTAGAACATTGTCATATACAGTTTGTTTTATTCATTGCAGGTTCATGAATAAATTATTCTTTTGAGTCAGATCTTTTTGATAAGATGATCCAGTTGGCTGCTCTTTATGATTCGTTCATGAATCAAGAACTCGCAAATGTGCCATAGATGAAGATTTTTAGTGGATAACATTTCGATTACATTTTTTTTTTTGTCTATGATTTGACTTGTGAAAACAGTATGTGAGTCATATAGACCCATTTTATAATGCTTTTGTGTCGGTTTTGAAGCTTGAAGTCTCCAGTCCCCATGCATGACAAAGAGCGACCATAATCATTCACAGAAGATAAAGTTCTGATTTAAAATATCTCAAGGGTGAGTGAATAATGCCAGAATTGAATGTTTAGAGCAAACTATACCTTTAAATCTCACTGGGCTTGGTCTTTGGGGAAATACAGTGTGTATGATTGAGTATAGGATAGAGGGTGTTAGAAATGACAGGCAATGGCAGACCTCGCCCTACTTCAGTCTTGATTGGGTCTTTATGGGACCCAGGGTTCACCGTGAGGTCAGTTTAGACATCTGAGGGATTTGTGGCGGTTACAACTTGTTTTAAAAGCCATTTGTCTGGAAAGCCCGGTGTTGATAAAAGTGCATTCATCAGAGCAACACCGGTGCTTGAGTGATGTTCGCGCACCCTCCTCTCCAGTCATTTACAAGAGCGATATGACAGAGATATACATCACGACGACGCTTATGTTATTTACTGAGCTCCTGTTTGGTGAAGTACGTTTACCTAATGAGATGCATTTTGAGGCTTTTCTCACATATGCCAGATGAGCCGCTGGATGATGCATCCTCGACTCCGTTATGAGTGTCATATCATGTTTTTCAGAGTTCCGAGGGTGGCTGATGTAATTTTGCACTGCAAAATGTGTATCATTTCTTTTCCTCAAAGATTAAAGCCTTTGATGATGTTGTCAGGAATTAAGGTGTAGAAATGTCCGCTCGGTTGGCTACCAAAAATAAAATATGGTTGCAATCCGATAGGCCTAATGATTTTCTCAAGCACGGGCGTCATCCCCATGCAAATGTATTCAGATGGTACGTCTTTAAATACTCCTCTGAAAAATGTGTTTTTGGATCTTTTTTTTTTTCACCCTGCATATATAAAAGGTTAATTATGCCCAGTCAACAAATCGGACTTGTAACTATGCAATTAATCTTCTTCGCTCACAAGGGGACACCGAGGTAACGCTTATGCAGAAACACTGTCGCAGCTGCGAGACTGTGTGTCCTTGTGTGTGTGAGAGACATCCGTTCTGCACACCTAATCTCCAGCCTCTCGACATGTCTGTTTATCTGAGACACACATACGCCATCTTCAAGACCTCAGCATATAATGCCTGTGTTCCTCATTACACTAAACAGAGCATTCAATCAGCTTCTGTTCAATTTATACTCCGCGTTCCTCATTGTCACTAGTAGCCTACTTTGGGTATTTTTAAGAGATTGCAATTTTATTTATTTGCTGTAATATTTAGTCATTTACAGATTATTATTATTATTGGTCAGGAGAATTTCACTTATCAGTTATTTATTATTATTATTGTTGTTGTTGTCGGCCGGGAGATGATTATTATTATTAGTAGTATTATTACTTCTACTACAACTATAATTATCACTGGCCGGGAGAATTGTCACATTTATTTGTTTAATGGTTGGTCTATTGTGTGTTTCTACTTTAGAAAAATTCCACCATCAAAAATGCAAATACGAGCTAGATGTGAAAAAAGCACCCCTCCGAACATGAACTTTTCTTGTGATGTCCATTGCTTAGGAATGTCTTTTTTTTTTTTTTTTGCAGTTATCCCTGATTCTCAGAGGTATGTCGGGGTGAGCTGGTCAAGTGGACTGTTATCTCGCATGGCCCTGTACAAACCCGTATGACCGTCTGCCTGCACGCTGAGCCGGGGGAGCATGAGGATAAACGGATGCATGAGGTAATATCTGTTGCCACAGGCATTGTTTAGGGGCAAACATGCTTTAATATGTTTGCACGGAAGTAAGGGAAGACACTGCCCTCCATGGGTCTGTCGATGGTCCAGAAGACACCCCAGAGCAGCAATTCTTGCCAAGGAGGAGTCCGCTAGATCTGAAAATGTGTCTGAAAGAATTACAAAGAATTGTATTGATTTATATGCTGGTTGAGTTATGCACAGGTTTTTTTTTTTATCCACAGGCTTTTCTCCACAGGTAGGGCTGTTGTATGTATTGATACAGTATTTCACAAAACTCTTGATTTGTTTTTGATTCGCTTCCACTCAATTTGCATGACTTTGCTTCTGATTTTAAATTGTGATTCTGATTCATTTGCTCATAATGAACAGTGGTCATGCTGTACAGTATGTTTTTTGATTCACTAAAAGAAGAGAAAAGTAATTTGTCTACATACAACCATGACCAATGTAGTCTCATTCACAAACAAACACATTTCTTGCAAATATTTAGTAGTACATAGTTTATTGCATCACATTCAATATAGACTGCAAAATTGCATTCACAACTCGGGTAAAATATGATTCCTTTTGCCATGAGTTTGAAGATTCATTCATAGAGGGAACAATTGGAAAACAATCTCAGTTAGCACACATTAATATTGTGAATTTTAAGAGTCTGTATCTGGATTCTTCAGCTGAAGATTGTGATCAAAGTTATTTCTACCGAGCCCTATTTGGTTATTCTAGTGAAAATGTCTTGTTGTTAGCAGAAGGTCCTTAAGTGGTTGTTTCTTTTTTGTGGACCCTTTTTTTGTAATTACTCTTGGGGATTTGAAAGGAGGTGGCTTGTCGCTCATAATTCTTCATATATTGACCGTTTTTGTATATGCTGCAACTAATATAACCATCATTTTGCGTCACTTGGTTACATCTGAAAATGATGTAAAGATTCACACTCTCCACAATTAGATGGAAGCAGGTCTGTATTGAGCTGTGGGAGTTTCTGAGGGCTGCACTCTCAGCCTCAGTTTGTTACATTACAAATACAGCCTCCACTGTTTTTACGCTCACGTTTCTCTCATACTGTATCTCCTTCTGTTTACTCCGGACCGCTGGCAGGTTTACATTATATTTCACAATTCAGCTGGCTTGGGGTGAGCTGCACGGATTTTGGGGTATCTGAGATGCTCAACTCACCCCAATCAAACTCAAGCACACACATATTCAGACGCATGAGGGCTGTAGAGACGAGAGCAGGAGAGATGTTTGCTACCATTCTCTTACTTGTAGATGGCTAGTTGGCATCTGTATCTTGCTTTCAATAATCTGTTGTGTTTACAGCCTTTGGCTTCTCCAGTAAGTACAATATAGATTTTCTGCAATGAATTTGGAATTTAAAAATTTAAATCTGAAGTTATTTTAAGAGTTCTGTGCAAATTGTTCCTTTTATTTGCATGGTTTTAAATTCAGTATGTGCTATGTACTTATACAGTATTATGTAGTATCTCTTTGAGACATGTACATTTGTAGTGTTTCATTAATAAATGAGTCTGTTTTTGAAAAAATAAATTAAAGATCTGTCACCTTTCATAAACTTACTCCTATTTATAGTTTGCTAAAGTGTCTTCCTTCTGAAGCCACTGGGTTCTAGTCAAGCGTTTGACTGCTTTAGCGGCCTGGAAAAACTAATCTGTACTGTTAAGTAGTTGAAGCAGGGCTGTATTCTAAGCAGGTTCCAATGTCTCTATCCACTTGGTGTGTCGACCAGAACACAGGAGTGAATCAGGGCTGTCATATGAAATCAATGAAGTTTATTGCACTGACAATGTTAGAGGAGGTTTGAGAGTGTGTGGTTTGACAATGCAACAGATTATAGCAAAATTAGCAAATTAAATAATTAGCCTAACAGATCTTGACATATACTGTATAGAAATAAATCATATTAATGCTAAGGTGCAATTACAATGTAAGTAACATAAGAGTATCATCTCTCTGGAACAATATAGAGTGCTTTGTCCTCTTTTATGTAAACATAGTCAGCACATTGAAATGGTCAATATCCGTATATTGGCAACAAATAACACACACAGCGCATTATATACAACACTCAAATTAACTTATCAGGTAATTATCAGCATAAACAGGTACTCAAAATCAGTCATACACACACACTATGCACACTGTAGCACACACATTGGGTTTATTTCTCCCGATCCTGGGGCAAGTTTTTCTTTCGGCTCATTTTGTAGTGTAATGGCATTGACCAACAGGCCCTTTCAACATCGCCGCCAGTCGATGACCTGTTGTCAGTCTCTTCTTTTAGGAGGCTCATCCTCATCAGGGATTTCAGGAAGCACAATCAGATGAACTATAGGCCGTATCGCTGCTGTTCTGACATGACCATCAGCCCCAAGAAAAAACTTTCACGACACTTCCGATCTGCCACACGGATCGAGGTAACTGAGGATCAACTTGCATGACTATGGTACAGGCTGAATGTCAAATGATGGTCTTTGCCACTTTCTTCTCATCTGCATTACTGGTAGGTATTGCCTTATGAAAGCAGCCCATAATATTTTGGCTAATTTCTGTGAGTGCCTCCATGTCCATTTTATACCCCAAAAAGTATGCCACAGGCTTAGAGTTTAAGATGGCTTCGATCTCTGTCAGGACTGTCTGAAACACTCTAAACCCAGAGTTGAATGAAGGGCATCTTTTATTGACTGAAACCCCCTCTCTCACACACCTCCAACGTGCAGAGGATTGAAGTTGAAACTTATCTGTTGTCTGGTTAAACAACTGCTGCAGGTCATCACTGAGTTGGCCAAAGGATTCTCTGACCTGGGCACAAACTCCCAAGATGGAGAGACAGAACTCCCGAGTATAGTTGTGCAAGCTGTCCATGTTGCCTCACAAACCTACTCAGTACCATCGGGAAAGCATCACAGGTTAGCACTTCAATGTGTACAGCACAGGTACCCCATCTCTTTTTTTCAAAACCGTTCATTCCTACCAAATAGAAAGCAGGCTTAAACAGGGCTGCTGTTACAAGACCTTGTATTGGCAGGACTCAGAAAGGAGCCAGTGGAGGACAATTGTAGAGTCAGTCCAGCAGGTGATCTTGTCCAACTTCAGAGTGAGGAACTTCACCAACTGTGCTCCTGTCAAAGTGGCACAGAGCTTGAACTATTGCTTTTGTGAGGGCCACCCTCGATCAGGCTTGAAGTAAGGCAAGTTGGAGTTCCTCTTGGCGACCTTCTGAACGCTGGCCCCATATGCCTTCTCAGAGGCATTACTGAAGATATGAATCTCCCGACGCACATCTGGATGATTCATATAGGAGGGGCTGTAGCATCTAGGGAGTATTACCTGTGGTAGATATCGCAGCTCATCTTTTCAGGCTATCCATGCTTGCCGGAGCTCACCAGGGAGTTGTGAATCACCCTAGTTCCTGTGGTTTGCCTAGGAACTAGGCTTTGGTAGTATCGGGAAGGATGACTCCAAGAAGGTCGCACTGACTCGCCAGCCACCCGAGAGATGCTTCACATCAACAATGTATTGTATGTGATGGGTCTGTGTTTAAACCCTAGATTGTCCAACTTTCAGTGTCAGCCCAGGCTCAAGGTAGATTCTTTTGGGTCAGCTTTGTCCTGAGAGAGCCACAATTCCAGCTTAGTGGACCTGGCTTCTGGAGGTAGGTGATCGACAACTCCCGACACATTACAGGCCCACTGCCAGATGTCGACCTTGTGGAGGATCTTTAGGTAGCGGCCTTTAGAGATACTACACGGCTTCCAAAAGGTACACTTGGCATGCATGCCAGCAGCAGTGATTCGTCTGGATCCAATTTGTCATTAGCTGTTTGCTAAAGGACTTGAAGGTAGCGAAAGGTGAGTTGAAAGCGGAATCGGCTACCAAGCAGGTTTCAGTTAATGTTAAATCCCCTTAGAGAAAGACGGATCTGACCTTACTTGTGCTGCGGCTGTGTTGGTCAACTGCAATGTCATCCTGATGGTAAGTGAGTGGGGAAATGGCGTTCGAATGGGAATCTGAGCTGGCCTGCGTGAGGGGTTACAAGACAGTTAATGAGGATGATTGAATCTCAAGGTTGTTGATACCATACAGACTGAGCAGGTTTAGCAGGAGGCATGGGAGCTTGTGTCTGTGGTGGTACTCCGACTTTCTGGTGACCACTCAGTTCTATGAATACTGACTCAAGACTAGAGGGTCTGTCCGATGGGGAGAGAGCAATCATGGTGACGTTGAATGGACCATGCCTTTCTGACTCCTCTGCAGTACAAGTAATCATTGGCTCTGTGAGTCAGAACAGCCGGCATTGTAGTATACTCTCCCAGGATCAGGGAACAGTCCTCCATAAAATGCGTTGCACACATCTGAATATTTGGTGTTGTAAATAATGTTGTAAATACTACTTAACCACTGATTTATAGTTGTGTCCTCTTTTGGAAGGCCAAACAAAGTGTTTTCGCTTTCGCAACGAAACACACAGCGTCTTCACGACATGGCGGCGTTACAATAACGTTACACCTTCTTTCTTTGTGTGAACATTTGGGCGGCGTTATGCAAATCTTCCCACATCGTGACGTAGACGTGGGGGCGTGTTTAAACGAGGCGTTTTAGGAGGGCGTGGACCAGTCTTAACTTTTATAAAGAATATCTCTTTGGGTTTGAGATTTTAGTCTTTGCAACTTTAGGGATCTTATCTATTCATGAACAGCTTGTAACACTCCAAAGAGAAAGGAAAACTTGAAATCGCATCATATGACCCCTTTAATAGATGCTGATAGTTCCTCTTTATCCAAGAGCAATGAGATCTGGCTTGAAGGACCAAATTATGTTAGGTTTTTCTAGTTTTTCTAATTATGGTATGTTTATCTAGTTTGAATTATGTTTGCATCATAATTGCATCACTACTGTTTTTAGAACTTCATTTAGTAGTGTTTTGGGTTATTCAGATTTTTTGACCCTTATTTTTACACACATACACTTCTACCAGGCTAGCATGAGCCAAGGCATGCTTATTGGCTCAGAGTTGTTCCCTGGCTACCCTCAAGGGCTGAGAGTAGCAAGGTCACTCATCCGTATGTGGGCGGCATTCTGCTCAATATGACACCCCACTGCCGTTGATATGAGCACCATCAGATATTCTATCATATTCCAGCAGCCTGTGGCAAGGTGAAAATCTGTTTTTATTAGCAGTCAGGAGAAGAAATGATAACAGCTGCAAGAGGACGAAGAAGGGGAAAGGAGAGCAACAGTTAAAAGATGTCAGTAAAGAGGAGAGGTTCTGTTTGGGGTCATTGTTCACTTGATATTTTAACCTCGAAGGTCTGTGAGAGATGAATCTAGATAGCAAAAGACATAATGTATTAGAAATGTTGTTGTTTCTTGAAGAAATCCTTTTTTTTTTACAACTCTTACAATGTGCAATCAATGGCACAAGTTTGGGTGCAGGGCTATGTTTGACTGACCAATAGCAGACAAGAGGAGTGCTTGGGAAACATGTTTGAAGGCAGTCATTACTACTTGCAGATCTTACTTGCTTAACCTGTAAAATAACATTTATTTGAGTTCTAGTACAGTCCCCTGATACTAAAGAGACCAAAGAGTACAGATAAAAGCATTACACGATTATGTTAATCTACTGTAACTTAAGTTTACTTTTCTTCTGCATACTTAAGTGAATGAAAAGGAACAGGGTCTTCTTTATATTAATTTAAAGTTCTTGGTGTTCATATGGCTGATCACACAATGTGCGCTACAGGCTAAATAACTGTTTGTATGGAAGCAAAATGAAGAACTGGCTTTCGGAACCTCCATGGGTTGTTTTGGGCTGCACATCTGATTCAAACCATTTGTCTGAATGATGTTGCCACTAGTGTTGTTTTTGGCGGCCTGTTTTCATTTTAGTTTTAGTCTAGTCTTTGTGTGAAACTGTCATTTTAGTTTTTATTAGTTTTAGTCACGTTCATACTCTTTTTAGTCTAGTCAAGTTTTATTTTCGTCACGTAATAAAGGTTCGTTGACGACGATATTTAGTCATAATTTTCATTGACGAAAGCAACACTAGTTGCCACTATCTCCATCAACCCAAGGTGTGGAGAAAGGGACATTTAAGAAATGCAGATTAAATTGTTTAAAGGAACAATTAAGGAACACATAAAAACCACATTGCGATACTGTATGTTTGTGGCTTGTTTTAAATCTCCATCTTGTGATTTTATTTATATCTTTCGAATTTCATCTTTTTAAAGTGAAAACAGATCTCTCTCTGTTTAAGGAAAATTGATTTATTTAAGTACTTAATTATTAAAACAGGGCTGCCTGCCAAGGGATGCTGTCAGACCCAATGCCCGTCGCAAACTGGGTAACATTATTAGACACATTAAAGGGTTAGTTCACCCAAAAATGAAAACTAGCCCATAAATTACTCACCCTCAAGTCATCCTAGGGTGTATATGACTTTCTTCTTTCAGACAAATCCAGTCGGAGTTATATTAAAATTGTCTTTGATCTTTCAAGCTGTTTAATGCCACTCAGCGGGTGTTGCATG
>NW_015548309.1:603302-623485 GCF_001515605.1 Sinocyclocheilus anshuiensis | reverse complement strand
AATCCAGTCGGAGTTATATTAAAAATGGTCTTTGATCTTCCAAGCTGTTTAATGGCAGTCAGCGGGTGTTGCAGTGCATCAGTCCAAAAGAAGTGAAATAAAGCGCATCTATTCATAATAAAAAGTGTCTCACACAACTCCGGGGGGTGAACAAAGGCCTCCTGTAGCGAATCAATGCATTTTTCTAAGAAAAATATCTATATTCAAAACGTAATAATCACTTTAATCTAGCTTGTGCCAACAGTTGTACACGGAAGCAGCTCCGGGCAGATGACATATGAGGTCGGCTTTGCGCAGGGGAGAGATCAAAACAAAACAACGGTCACTTATTAGAAGTACAAAACGAGGATTTGTAAAGACGAATGTCGGAGGATTTCGATATAAGCCAAGAGGAGACTGGTTTTCCTTTGCTAAAGTAAGGAAACTTTGCTTCCTTTGCTCATGTTAACAAACGTTGGTTTTCACGAGACTCACCGGCGCATGCGCAATGCTGAACTCATACGTCATCAGCCCGGAGCTGCTTCCGTGTTATGATCAATGTAACAAATTTGCTTAGTGACCTAGAAAAGGTGCAGAATATGAATTCCAAACTTTTGACCAGTAGTATATATATATATATATATATATATATATATGAGAGAGAGAGAGATACATATATATGTGTGTATTGTGTAAATTGAAAAAAATATATGTGTGTGTATAATTGTATATTATATTACATACTGATGATGCACTAGGTTACATTTATTAATTTCATTGTCATCAAATCTTTTTTAGATAACATGGATATAGTTTGCAGTTAGTATTCCCACATTTGCTATATTACAGCATCTGATGCATGCTGGAGTACGACGCACCCCTTAATGTTACATCAAAGCAAATTTTGATAGCTAATTTAACACATTAGCCAGACAGCCTTTCATATCTGATTGGATGGTTCTCATTCTGAAATAATGCCAAAATGCTGCAGATTTAAAGCCAATAGCTTGACACCTCGCATTACACTGTCACCCATTTTGTCCAGTCCCCTAGGCGATGTGTAGTTTCACACATCTGCGCTGTTGTTAGTAGTGACTACTTCACTACTTTACTTCATGCACACTCACAGTCGGTGAGGTGGGAAGGTCTCCGTGGCAACCATAACAAATAACACCCTTCCCATTTATACTACTCCATTTATATATATATATATATATATATATAGTAACTGAATATAATTCTGATTCTATACCATTTCTAGGTAGCTAATAAAATAAGCATTGACATTAATTCATATTCTGCACCTTTTCTAGGTCACTAAGCAAATTTGTTACACTGATCATAACTCCTTGTGTATATTAATAAAATATACATTATTATAAAAAATTTATTTTTATTTTATTTTGATTCTGCATCCATTTCTTGGTCACTATCCAAATTAGCAAGTGTGACACACGTAAACTAGTGTATATTAATAACAAAAAGTTATTTATCAAATTCTGCAGCAATTCTAGGTCACTAATCAACTGATAAGATAAGACTGATAAGAACTGATAAGTTCTAAAAGCACTGTATAAAAGTTATAAAACACTATTTAGGTTTAACTAGGACACTAGACAGACGAACAGTGCAATATCCCTGCAGCCAGTGCTTAAAGGGTTAGCTCACCCAAAAATGAAAAATGCGTGAAATTTGATGGCTGGAGGAGTCTACTCCGATCATCTTTCATCTCATATTACTCTTTCATCCCATATTGCGCAGCCTTCATCACTCTCCCTCCACCAACATCATCATCATCATCATCATCATCATCATCATCATTTACCTTGAAGGGGGTGAGGAGGAGGTGCTCCAGAACACATCAGACGCTCCTCTGCGGGTGGAAAGGGAGAGAAGTGGTGACTTGCCGATTTTCTCAGATCAGCAGCGCTGATGACTTCTCTCAGGGGGAGCTGACCCAATTCGCCTGGGTGTTTATCACCGGCACAACAAGGTCATGGCTGACAAAGCAGCGCTAGTGTGGTCTCTTTATGCTGTGGGGTGGGATGGGAAGGCCCAGGGCGGTCGAGGAGCTGTTTAACTGCTCTCTGCATTCAACTGTTATTACACAGATTTTAGAAAAGAACAAGATGATCTTTGTTATAAAAAATCAGTTTAAATCCGTGGTTGTCAGTTCTTTGGGCGATGCTCCATTTTGAAACTTCTCCAGTGAAGGAATAGTTCACCTAAAAATGAAAATTTGCTGAAAGTTTCCTCACATTCAGGCCATCCAAGATGTAGATGAGTTTACTTCATCAGAAAAGATTTGGAGAAATTTAGAGTTACTTCAATCCGCTAATCAATGGATGCTCTGCAGTGAATGGGTGCCGTCAGAATGAGAGTCAAAACAGCTGATAAAAGCATCACAATAATCCACAAGTAATTCACACGACTCCAGTCCATCAATTAAAATTGCTTTTTACAAATTAGAAAAGGAACAGGAGCCTACAATAGGTTATTTAAAAGTAGAAAAAAAAGCTTTTATAACTAAAATGAAAAGTGAATTAACTTAGTAAGTTGGCTAACCTTTGATCTGTTATTTTCAGAATATTTCTGTGTTGGCACATGTAACATTTCATATTTAGATTGTACTTTAAGTGTGTGTGTGTGTATATGTGTATGTATGTATGTATGTATATATATATATATATATATATATACACACATACATAAATAAGTAATACTGCTTTGTAGGAGCAATGTGAAAAGAATAGTTCATTTCGTGGCTTCGTATGTGGTACGCTCCTTTAGTGTATGTCTAAGTGATTTCTTTTCCCTGTTGCATCTTTCGTAAGGGGAAAATTGTAAGTGTTATGATTTAGAAAAGTAATATGCCTCCTCGAGCCACATGATTTGCGGTATTATTCATATCCATAGCACAAACAGTGTGTGATGGGTTACATGCCAAATTACATACTTTATAGTTAGGGATTTGTTAAAACAATATAATGGTGAACACCACTAATAATTGCACCCAGTGGACATGGAAGATGTTTCAACAGAGCTTTCAAACATCATACACAGACTACAGGTGCAATAGAACCAGAGTTATTGCGTATTTCATCCGGCTCTGAATAGATGTTGATGGGTTCTGAAACCCTTGAATGTGAGTGCCTCTCACATTATTATATGTAGTGATGGATTTCTAGGGGCAAAGATACATCGTTTTTATTATTGTAAAAGGATGATGTTCGTCTTTTACTGAAGCACTGCTCTCCTGTTTTACTGCTTTTCTCTCTCTCTATCAATGGCTTTTTTTTGCCATTATTTTCACATTTTATTTCATTCAATCACGCTTGGCGGCACATAAGGTAGTAAACAACCTGATTTATGTCTCTGATCAACACACTTCTAACTATACCACCTTAAGAAGAGATCAGTGAAAAGAGCTGGTGTTTTTCCTCTATCTGTGCCATTTCATCCGCTCATCTCTCTGGCTTTATCTGTATCTGCCACAGGCGTTTAGATGGCAATGGAGGCAGTGCCAGCTCAAAGATTTAGATGGTTAACAGCACTATGGTAAAGAAAACACAAACAATATTAAGAAATATGAGATTGAATATAGACACAATGCAACAACATTAGCAGATGAGGTTTTAGGGAGAGGCAACATCTCTTGTCTCCTTTCAGTTCATTATGTTCTCATAGTCATAGTCGGCCCAAAAATGTTTCATTATTAATTTTTGGGTGGACTGTCTTTTTATATTTTAGAGGACAATGGCAAAAATGAAAAGAGAGGAGGCAGTGCTTCCATGTCACTGTGATTGGCTAATTAGACCATCAGTATGATAGTGGCTGACTTTCATGTTTGCAACCAGTTCACTAATTGGAATGAATAGTTCAAAATAGCAAAAACAGACTAACTGCAAAGTGAACAGCTCACCCATTCAGACTTCTCTACTTTTACTTGAGGTATGTTTACATGATGAAAATGTGTTAAAAACTGATAAGTTTTCCCTTTGCGTTTTCGCGTCAAGACAACCCCGTTCACACACAGATGTGTGAAAACGACTTAAAAATCTGTATTATGCATGCCAGGCCAGTTGGCGATGTCACTGTAAAGAAACACTATGTGGCCACGTAATATGCATGCTTATGACATCACCGATTTCACATATTTGTGTTTTTTTGAAGACAATTACGTTTCATTTCAATATCATTTTCAGAAACTTGCTCTTTAAAACATTTTTAAAAGTTTGCATTTTCAGGCCCCCAAAATGCTCCTGTTGTGTAAATGAAAGGCATGTTTAGTATTAAAAAGTATTAAAAAGTAATGTAAAAAATGACACATTAAAAAATTATATTTTAATGTAATTTTATCATTTTTTTAATAATGTAAAAATTACTTTTTATTGATATTTGTGTTTTAATAATAAATGCGTCACAACGTGCTTTTTACTGTATTGTACTTTTTATTTTTTTTATTTAATAAAAGTGCATATTAAAAAAGTTAAATATATTTTAGTTTCTACTTGATAGTTGATAGTACAGAAAATAGAAGAGTTTGAACGAAAAAAATTTAAATATGAATTTACATCACACTAAGCAAACCCAAACGCACAGACTCATTTTAAATGTCTGCCACAATTCACTGGTCTTCCTCATTCAGTCCTTCACGGTTTGTGTGATTCTTTTGCTATTCGCCATTCTTGTTCTGTTCCTAAGAATTAATAGGACACATGGATCAGCATGTAATTTGTTTATTAATTAAATGCACGTTTTTAACATCTTACTCTGTGCTTCTCCATGTACCTCCTGAATGTACTCTGCTTTTGCATTTAGCCGTTAAATGACAGAATCACAGTTTTGCATCAGTAATGCATATTCATAACACCTCCTATAGCATAACACCTGCTGGGCAGAATTCATTAATCTTATCGCACACGTTTATACATTTAGCATATTTAGTTGCACTTTACATCATTTTCTTTGATCATATATCCCTTTGAGGGTAGACAGATCTTCAGGATGCTACTTTACATTCCAACTTATCATCTTAAGCTTCCTGAAGCTATTTTTTTTAATAGCTGTGGTTGTCTCTGTGCGGTCCGGCGTATCATAAATCATTAATAGACTTCATCGTGGACATCACAGCAGCTTGCTGCACTTCATAGTAAGGGGCTTCAAAGACGCCAGGGTCCTGCCCCCTAACCCCCCACTGGCAAAAGACCACCAGGCCTTTGGGAGATGAGAGATGAATGGAGATCGCATGCCGAGCCAACGGCGATTTAACATTAGGCCAGCACCCCTGTTTTTCTTTGGCTTTGGTGGGATGAGGGACCATAATCTGACTCTCCACCTAAAGGTCTGCCAAATCTGTCTGGTGAACTGGTGGTAAGAGATCGATCGGAGTGTTGCGGATCCATGAACATTTGTGTGAAGTGGTGTCACTCTGATAACATTCATCACTTCATGATTGCTTTTAAATATGCTGTATTTTCGCATTTTAGATAACAGGCTTATAACTTTAATGGGGTCTAGCAATGCCTATGCATGAAAGAAATGAATGATTTGTTTTTTTGTTTTTGTTCTGGAAGCCCATTTGCGCCTCCTGAATAAAAAATAAAGGTACAAAATAAAGGACTTTTTTTTCTCTCGCAATTGAGTGTTTACATCTCACAATTCTGACTTTTCTCTCAGAATTGCGTGTTATGTACTCGCAATTGCGAGTTATAAAGTCAGAATTGCGAGATATAAACAATTATAAATGTAGAAAAGCAAGGGGAGATATACTCGCAACTGTGACTTCTTGCATTTCTAACTTTTCTCGCAATTGTGTCTTATGAAATTCTGACTTTAGAACTTGCAATTGCAAGTTTATATCTCGCAATTCTGAGGAAAAAACCCCTCAAAATTGTGAGTTTATGTCATGCAGTTCTGAGAAATTCAGTTATGAGATATGAACTCGGAATTGCAAGAAAAAGAAATCAGAATTGTGAGAAAAAGTCGCAATACCTTTATTTTTATTCAGCGGCTTAAACAAGCTTCCATACATTTTAAGTAGAGATGATTTACAAAAAACCACAACAACATTTAACAAGTAGGGTTTTAAGCTATTCAAATTTTTAGATTTTACAAAAATTCTATTTAAACTTTTGTAACAGTTTGTTGATACCAAATAAATGCTGTTTTGTACCCTGAGGTAATATGACTGAGGTTGCATATTTTCAGTACCGTGGAACAGAAATGCCCTTGTCTTGACATCAGTAGTCAAAACCAGAAATCGCAGTCACTCAAAATAGTGTCATAATGAAGGAAATTGTCACTATGATTGATTGAGGCCCTGTGTCTCATTGTATCTCTCTCGTTCTCATCCCCTCTCCTCCCTCGCTGATGCTGTAGAGTGTGAAAGTGCTGACTGTGTTGAATATCCTCTCTAGTTGTACATGATAGATTGTGCATTTCCTCCACAGTAGCGGTGAATGATCGGGTGACAGTAAATGCCTGTGTTTTTGTCATGTTAATAATCCCTCGGCCAGGTATGCCATTAATACGGCCTGGTCTAATCTTGTTGCCATCTATCACTGTAATCCAAGTGCATGAGTACGGAAGAGTTCCCCTCGTTTTTCACCACCCGCTTTTTTCTTCTTCATGGGCTCTGGCTACTTGACTTTCTATATGCCACATGGAAATTTAAATCTTCTAGGCTACTCCAGACACCTGAACGCTTAATTATTAGTGGTGTTTGCCATTATTCGTGTTGTATTTGGAGTTATGTATCTGAACAAACCCAAAATCTGAAGTATTAGACTTTGTTCCATAACTTCTCCCTCACTATTTGTGGTGCAAACAAAATTCTGCTACAAAATATTCAGTGTCTTAGTAACCTAATAGCAATGCTCTGGCAATCACTCTCAAACACCCTGGCATTGTGATGAGTTTTTCACAGGAACGCAGCACTCATATTTTCTTCAATGTGTTTTTCTCCTGTCCACCATCATATTCCCCTTACTGAGAGCTGTGTTTTTTTTATCCTAGCAGTAGCAAATTACTCTGCACTCTCAGCGGGCATAATTTCGGAGGGCCTGTGGGGAGGAGAGAGAGGAAACTCCCATTACAAGGGAAACAGTTGTTCCTTTCCCAAGAGAGAAACATCCATCAGAGAGCTCTGCGCTGTGTGAACAAAACTCAAGGAGTCTGGTTAAAGCTAGAACTATAAGTCCACTCTTCCAAAGGTCAAAGGTCATGCACTAGTTTTTCTAAATTACCTACTAGTGTAAATCACTTGAGCCTATGCTAGTTGAAGGTGTTTACAGTATGAATATGTGGCTGTGTATGTGGAATTAGTTACATGTAAATTATTGAGGCTGACAGGAATAAATATGACACTTTAGCTTGGATGAAAGTTGCAATCTCTGTTATATATATAATAGATGCTCCTCTGACTTAATTAGTTATTATCACAAAGAATCATCTCATTATTAATTATTATTATTAAAATCATCTCAAGACACATTATTCTCAGTTAGCATGTGTGAACCATGTCTTCATCTGAGAAGCGGCGTGTCTTCAGTCCATTCTTTATAAACACACTGGTTTGTTGAATCCCAGCAAAGCAGTAATGAATGCCCACCATTCGGTTTCAATTATTTTCCTCATGTGACGTGGAGAGAGAGAGCAGAGGTTTGTTGTTCACTCAAATTGACGTAACCTTCAGCTGCTGCCAGATACACTGCGCTCATGTCAGTAATAACCAACCCTCTTACCAAGGTACACTGTGTTTCATTGTACACTCTTAAAAATAAAGGTGCTTCAAAAGGTTCTTCAAGCGATGCCATAGAAGAACCATTTTTGGTTCAACAAGGAACCATTCAGTCAAAGGTACTTTAAAGAACCATCTCTTTCTTACCTTTTTATAATCTGAAGAACCTTCTTTCACCACAAAGAACCTTTTGCGAAACAGAAAGGTTCCTCAGATGTTAAAGGTTCTTTATGGAACCATTTAGACAAAAAGGTTCTTCTATGGCATCGTGAAGCACCTTTATTTTTAAGAGTGTAGTGATATATGTACAGTATGTGGTATTTGAAATGATTACGGAACATTTTGGTCTGCCTCCCTGCTAAAAAAAAAAAAAAAAAGCAATATATTTTATATATTATTTTATTAACTTTTTTATTTAACTTAAAACATTTTTTTTAATTTTGTTTTCATTTTATTTTATGAAGGCTGAATAAAATAAATAATCAAGGTTTAAAACTTTTTGTATAAATTTTCATCTTTGGTAAAAGGGTTTCTTGGTAACTTTTTTGTATTTGTATTTATTATTGATCAGTCTGGAAGAATTAATAATAATAATAATAATAATTAAAAAAAAAATGTTTAGGTAGAGTTTTCAGACCTGGCCTTCAACAGTTAATTCTTATGTTGTTGTGTGGTGGTGTTTTGTAGTCTAGTTTTGAATTTTTACATATTGCTCTTTTTTTTTCTTTCTTTTTTTACTTTTTAGACCAATCTAGAAAGTAAGCTGCTGTTTTATCCAAAATCTATCGTAGAGCTTTTTTTGTCTCATTGTGTTTCCCTCTGTGTAAGACTCCGAACACTTTTCTCTTGTTTTGACTTTTCTCTCTGCTCTATTGACCAGTATCGAGCCCTCTGAGTTTTACTTCTCTCCACTTTGTTCCTCAGCTCAGCTTTCTGTCTCTGTAAAGTGTTAAGCCTCCAGACGCTGACACACTGCCAGAGATCCAATTAGAATTACTTGACTGTCAGTTTGCCTCAGTATTGTTGCTATCACCCTGGGCTCCATTTGGAAACATGAGCTGTTTAAGTCTCTCTGTAGCGATTTCTCTTAAACTCATGCAGCCCCAGTGAGCCCACGGTCGAAGAGACTGAGATAAACCAACGGGCTTCAGTTCCCCCAATGAATAGTGCAGTTAGCACAACGTCCCAGGGAAGAATCCATACCCATGAACTGCTATAAAAGCGCTTTAGTGGACGGTAAAAGAATCTGTATTATTTATCTGTGGTTCTTTTTGCCATTACCAGTCTCACCGGAGAAAAGGAGGCCTTTTTTATCCAATTCGCTTAAATTATTAAACCTCCATCACAATGACTGGCTCTGCAATTAATTTTTCATTACATTACTACAATCACATAATTGTGCATGTCGGGCTGAATTATGGATGAGGTTTACTTCTATAAGACGAGGGAGAAGGAAGATGACAGACGGGAATTCAGGTTCCGCTTCAGTCCTGTGGGCCCTCAAATCGGATTCCGTCACACCCGCTCAGTCTCCCAACAACCCCTGCAGAGGAGTGAAGCGGAAACGTCTCCGCAAAAGAGTGGAGAAAGGAGTTTGGGAATTGATTTTCTTTAATAACACCTGGTGTTGCTGGTGATTTTTATTAAGCAACATGCATAGACTGAACCTGGGGCTCAGATTGTCATGGAAGAAGGTTAGAACCTGTGGAATATCCCATCATGCACCACAGAGTACTTAGTTACAAGCTTTTTTTAAATACTATTCCATTATACTGTAAATTAGTGATGGAGACTATTTTCTGCTCATGGTGAAAATCAAAAAATTGTGTGCCAAAAATATAATGAATGAATGTACCACATTGAATGAATGAATGAACCGCACTGAATGAATGAATGAATGTACTGCAATGAATGAATGAATATGCCACATTGAATAAATGAATGAATGTACCACATTGAATGTAAGAAAGTAATGAAATGAATAAATGAATGAATATATATTTTTTTCTCCATTGGGAGAAGTATTTTGCTGTATACAGTTGCATCTTATTTCGGGCATTGAATGCTACTGCTTTGCAAACCGTCCTTTTTTTTTCTGGCTGTTCTTTGCTGTACTGTGACATGAATGTCTTTGTTCTTTTTCATTTTGTGCAGTTTTCTTGTAATCGATTGTTTCCATTCAAAGTCTTGTTGAATATTTGCTGTTGAAAGGGCTTTAAGTCGGGAGCTTTGACTCAGGAGTGAAAAGATTCATTTATAGGGACCAGAATTTCATAGAGACATGGCTCAATACAGAAAAAAAATGACAAATGAGCTATCGGCCCTCTAAAATGAAGCGTTTTGGTGCAAATTACAGAATTGCTTGATTAAAGATGATTGTTCAGCAGTGCTTCACTGAGTACATAGCATCTTAATTCAGTTTTTACCAACAGTCACTGCTGTGTGCTGTAATAATGGGACGTTGTAGTATATAGATTGACAATAAGCCAGTGTTTTCTAGTTGTATTGAAAATTAATTTGTTTCAATATGATGATGATCCTGTGATTTGTGCCAAGTTTACAGTCAGTCCCAAGCAAAGTTTTTTTACAATTACAGTTGAACCTCACTAGGCTAAACAATAACCAATAAGAGATCACATAGCAACGCCCTGGAAACCCACAACGTTCTAGAATCATGGTGGCAATGTTTTTCTTAAAAAAAAAAAAAAAAATGTCTGAAAAACATGGTTTGAGGAGAATACAGTATAAGATTCTGCCATACAATATGACAAACACTCTCAGAAAAAAGGTACAAAAGCTGTCATTGGGGCAGTACCTTTGAAAATGTTGCACTTTTGTACCTGATTTTCCCCTAAAAAGTGCATAAAGTACACATTAGTACCTAAAGTGGACTTATTAGTCCTTAAATGGTACATTTTAGTACCTTTTGAAAAGGTACTGCTACAGTGACAATTTTTGTACCTTTTTTTTTCTGACAGTGAATCCACACATGTAGCCAAACTTCTTAGTCAGGTATTAATTAGTTTTTGTCAGTCTAGTCAATAAAACTAATAAAATGCATATCAGGCAGTCAGCTAGGGAACATCAAATAGGAATGTGGATTTTTCCATGGCATAATGTGGTGGATTTGGTTCCTTAGTTTTTAGTTGTGTTATTCAGCGGCCCACAATGGGCGCTCCGTCCTCCATGACATTATAATGGCCTTCAAAATGATTCTGACATTTGGAGGAAGAGCCCTCAATATAAACACGTTGCATTTAACAGGCTTGTGGAAATGTTGAGCTTTAATTATGAAAACATGCCGCTGCCCAAATGAGTTTCCGCTGTTCTCCCTCAATCACAGCTTTCACATTCCCCATATAATGATGGTAATTATTGCCTGTAAAAAAAGAGGCAGATTAGTATATTTACACATGCATAGCTCCATTTTAATTGACATAGAGGTTGAAAGCGTCTACTCCCCGTGGGAATAGAGGCTTTAGACGCTACATTAACTTTATATTAACAACCCCGTGACCTTTACTGCTACAAGGTACTTGGGAAATTATTATTATTATTTAATGGCAGATTATATCAATTGAACAGTTATGGTTTCTCATAATTGATTATCGTGTTTGGATATCAATTTTGTGAGATGTTTTTCAACGAAGTGCAGAAAGATCTATGTTTTTGAGTGTGTGAATGGAGGTGATGGAGGGCAGGGATCTCAGACCGTGTTTGTGTGTGTGTGTGGGTCAGACGATAAGCTGCTTGGAGACAACCAGACAATTTCCTCAGATGGTGAGGGAGGACAATCTGAAGACATCATGAACTGTCAGTACAGAGAGAAAGAGGCTTTGTTTGGAATTGCACGCTCGCATACTTATCTTATTATTTCGGCAGTATGCGCTGGGAAGAAATTACAGGCAGCTCTGCGATTGGCGGCCCAGAGGCCAAATCTGGCCCCTCGTTGAATTTGATGCAGCCATCTGATTTGATTTTGATGAAACATTGGACATCAGAGCACTTTGTGTTCAAAACTCATTGGCAAGTTTAGAAGCACTCAGAAGTCACTTAGTGATCTGCGGGCCAAATTCGGACCAGAACGAGGACATTTAAGCCTTTTTCTGGCCATAGCTCAGCAAAGCTACTTTCCCAAAAGTGAACCAGCACCATTTTGGCTTGTGTATTCGTTTTGAGTCATCAAATGCATTTATGCAAATAACTTGGCTATGGGCAAATATTCAGACTGTATGATCCCACAGACACGGGTGGGATCATACAGCTGTGAGTCAGCATTCTCCATCCTGAACATCAAACCAAGTTCATTCCGTTTTCAACTTTAAATTTATTTCTCAGTAATATGGTGATTGTTTTAGATTTTTTTGCATGTGGGTTGATAATGTTAAACACATTTGGTTTTAACTGGTCTTCTGTTTTCATATTTTGTAACAAATAAAATGTTGAAATCATGGTTTTAATTGTCAAAGATCAAAACTTTGAGGAAGGGAAGTCATGTTTTTGAAGGACTTTAATACTTTAACTATGTACTATTTTTTAGTATTTTATTATAATTAACCACACAGCATCAGTAAAAGTGTTTGGTTTAGTTAACGTGGCACATAAATACAATCAGGACTACTGAAATAATGCAATGAAATAAGACTTAAGTGCACAACTTTTTCCTTTCTATATAAACTACCATTCAAAAGTTTGGGTTCAGTAAGCTTTTTTTTTTTTTGGATCCTTTTTATTCGGAAAAGGATCATGCATTAATTGATCAAATGTAATGTACAGACTTTTACATGCTTACAAAAGAATTTTTAATGCAGTTCTGTTATTCATCAAAGAATTTTCCACAGAAATAAGCAGCACAACTGTTTTCAACATTGAAAATAAGAAATGTTTCTTGAACACCAAATAAGCATATTAGAATGATTTCTGAAGGATTATGTGACACTTAAGACTTGAGTAATGACTGCTAAAAAAATTTCAGCTTTGCATCAAAGGAATACATTTCATTTTAAAATATATTATAATAGAAAACAGTTTTTAAATTGTAATAATATTTCATAATACTACTGTTTTTACTTTTGATCAAATAAATGCAGCCTTGGTGAGCATAAAACATCTTTCAAAAACATTTAAAAATCTTACTGACCACAAGCTGTAAATTGTGTAAATTAAGAATATTCATAATTATAACGACTTAAAGAATGCATGTGTTTTCTTAAATATAAATTAATAAACATCTCTCTCTGGGCTCATTATCTGATTGGATTGTCAAGAGACCATTTTGCATGAAAAAAAAAATGCTTATTTTGCCTTTTAGTCTAAGATATTAGCTGAATCCCACTTGCTGATTTAAACATGCAACATAATGAGGTCATCTGCCAGTCATGTAGCGTACTATTGTTTGAAATGTTTTTTTGTCACATAATGCATTTTTTTTCACTTTTTTTTTCATCCCTTGTCAGTATTCAGCATGTTTTGTGCAGTGTGCTAGAATGTATTCTGAACACATCTAAAATGCTAGAGGGGAGAAAGGAAATAGAAAGATGGCACAATGATAGGCATTTGTGGATAAGTGGAAGGATGATTTTGTGTGAAAAGTAAATAACATCGACTCACATGCGGAAAACATGTTTAATAATCTTCAGATCCTCTGCAGTGCAAACATTTTCTAAATTGCTGGTTGGTTTCAGAATCAGACTGGATGTTTGTTTCATTAGCGGAGAACTGACTGTGAATACTAATTGTGAGACCTACTCTCCAGCCACAAACACACACAGATTTAAATAATTATGAGCGTCAGGCCTGAAACATACTTTACGCCAGTGCTTCTCAACTGGGTCACAGGTCTGTTATAAAACCCAGCTAACCATATGAATTTGCATGCACAGAACTCTAATGAATTTGGACACTTTGAACTTATTTTCACTTTCTATAGTGTGAGAATTTAGATGTTTTCTTGTGTTTTTGCATCTTAATGCTGCTGCAGGCCACACATGCTTTGCTGCCTTGTATGAGCTTGGACAACAGGTTTAGAGACCGTATTAAGCGCAGATCTTAAGGCTATGTTGTTTGATTGGAAGGCCTTGGGGGATCATGGGAGTTGTAGTTTTGGAGAACGCGTCCCCACACCTGTGTGTGTGCCCTCAGCGTGAAGTTAATGTTACAGGAGCCTGTGTATGACTGACAGGAACACGGCTGTAGCTAACAGACTTTGACGACTGGATCAAATACAACTCGGCCAACCAGTCTACACAGACACAGCGTGAGGTCTGGAGGAAATCACACAAAAATGTGTGTGATTGAGTCCTGAAGCATGGTTCAATGTGTTTAAGCTTGCTTTATGCATGCATGTATGTGTGTCTGTATGTAAATTTGTTTTGATTTTATTATTTATTTTGCTTTTAAGTTATTTATATTTACATTTTATTTAAATGTACATTTATTTGAATAGTTTATTTAGACACAGAATCAAAGAAAACATCAAAAACCAGTATTACACATGGTATTACTGGTTGTGATGTTTTCTTTGGAGACATATCATGCAAATATGGCATACAAATATTTATAGTTTCATGTTATTTTAAATGATAATTTTTTATTTGAATTGTATTTTCAATTTTAATAATAATAAATATATATTTTTTATTTATTTGTATTTTTGAAAGTAGTATGGTACATAAATATAGTAATCATCCACTGGTATACTTTAAATCAAAATACCATGTTAATATCATAGTTTTTGGACATAGTACTATGGTAAAACCATGGCATTCCAAGGTACTTAGAGGAATACCATGAAATAGCCATGTAAATACGGTGATGATTCAGTATACAGTTGTCACGTTGCACACACACGAGGGACGAGGAGACGCTGGAGAATATGTTGACAGGACTTTATTTGCATGAAGGGAGACGAACACAGGAAGACGTTCAACAGCGGACCGAGAACTAGGGACTGGGAACACTTTAAATACACACAGGAGGAGGGGATGACGAGACACACTTGGGATCAATGAACCATCATGGGGAACACCTGGGACAAATTAAACATGGGAAAGGAACACCTGGGGAGCAAGACACAGACAAAACATGGAACAGAGTCTGACAACAGTATACCATAGTTTAACCATATATTTTTTTTGTAAATAGCATGTTTTTCAAGGCATATTATCACTGCGTGGATAGATGAATATACACAAGAAAACAGAGCACATTACAGTTGCAAACAACAGAATGATGAAACGTGTAATAAAATGATTAAATGTGACACTGAAATGAGTGAACTGACTGAGAGAGAGAGAGAGGGAGGGATATTAGACACAAGTGGCCTTTAGTTGTGTTGCTCGTAATCCCTGAGAAATACAACATCTCTCCATTCAGATTCATGGTAAACCTCCCTCTGTCAGTTCTCTTGAAATTCATGTTCTCCTCAAAGTCTCATTAGCATGTTGCCTGCATTTGTGCATGAGCAGGATTTATGTTTGATTTGCTTTGACCTTGGGCTCTGCTCATTGATTTCACTCACTCATTTATCTCAAGAAAACAAACAAACAAACAAAACTGAGCCTCATATCCCATTCCCTCTCTTCTCTTTCTCTTCTCTTGCATTTCTTTTTTTATATCAATCCCTGTATCTTTCCTGTGTCGGATTACTGATGTCCTTTGCATCATGTTCCTTTCTCTCGTCCTTTGTGTTTCAGTGTTGAAATTACTTTATTTTCTTCTCACTTTTGATCTGTTTATGCATGCAGTTACTCGGCAGCAATACAAATGGACTCATTTGATTGGTCGATGTATGTAAACAAGGACAAGAGCAATTCTGCAGCATTTGATTTAACAAACAATGCACTGTAAACTTTAAACCATAGTGCTTAGCATATGCTGTAAGACAATAGTAGTCATTTTATTCAAATGCATGCATATTCCATGTATTTTATTGAAATGAAATCATGAGTTTTTTGCATACCTGCTATTGCCTGACAAATTGAGAATTTACTGGCCATAAATACAGGTCAGTAAAACAACCACTCTCAAAATTGATTGATTGATTGATTGATTGATTGATTGATTTGCTTATTTACAGGCTTATTTATTGATTGGCTTATTCATTTATTTATTGCCTTAGCTTATGTATTGACATTTATTAACTTTTATTTATTTATTTTATGGGCTTAAAATAAACTAACACCAATTATTTATTGGTGGTTTGTTCATTTATTGGCATTTATTTTAGGTACTTTATTATTTTTTTAATTATTGGCTTATTTATTGGCTTAGATTTTAATACATTTATTTTATTTGTTTTTATTTTGTTTGTTTATTTGAAGTTTTAAGTAAATAAAGAAAATAAAAAAAAAATGTAAATAATTTATTGTATTTATGCATTTATTTATGCACTAATTTAGATATTATTATCCAAAGCCTTTTTTCTATATATTTTTATTCAGGAAAACTTGTTGGATTAAAAAAAAAATTTATTAAAAATGAAATCAATCTTTGCATAAATGGTGATTTTAAACGAACACATTTTGCAATTTATAGCAAATTTTACTCGAGGATAACTTGAACTTGTAGGGCAACCGCAGATTCCTGTAGATGGCCATGATTGGCTTGCAATCTGATTCCAGCCAAGAAGGTGCCTGTGCACACGTGCTTTCCAATTCCACTGAGTATTTATAGATCCTCTGTCATGATAGTGATCAAGTGAAGCTCATTACAGCTAAGAATCAGCTCATTACTTCGTGAAGAAGTGAAAACCGCTTTTCTGAGTCAGTAAACACTTGATATATCCTCATGAATCATCTCTGCGGTTGTTTGTTGGTCCCTATCTCGCGTTTCTGTTGAAAAATGGAAGCTAATAATGCTGTGGGGATGTAAAACTGGATGCACATTAGAGCTTCTCATTACTGAAGCGTGTTTACAGTGCTAGATTGTTTGATCAATGTCTGACTGATGACAACTCCTCTTACACTGTGTCCTAAAGCCATTTCTTCCATATAAATTTGAGTTTTTGTCGTAACTAGTCATGATAAGCAACAGGACATTTTGTTAGTTTCTGTTTCTGCCGTTGTACTCAATATCCCTTCACACAGTGACATCTCTGGTCTAAAATACAAGATTTGATGAGAAGCGGAGTGATTTTTGATACTTCTGATATTTCTGTGACCCGTAAAAGTCTGTTTGAGAGCCTTGAATTCAGTGTTGTATTTTCCTCGAGCAGAGCACGACACACACACACACACGCGCTTTTATTAAGAACTTGGTGTCCCTTGCGGGCATGAGCAACCATTCTAATAGACATGCTGGACTATGTTTAGAAACCTTGCCCTCTCTCTCTTGCTCATGTTACTTTCTCTCACAGCTCCAGCCTTAATTATATCTGTGAGTGTATCCTGCACTGGAGTGTGTCTCAGGTGTACAGTAATGTGTCAGGCAAATACAGATGCATTACAGTCAACATGCACAATGTACAGTACATGCTCTGGAGTACATGACATGATGGCTGACAGATCCATGACACTGAATGGTCAGTTCAGTTGCTTTATTTTGTTTTTTACTGATGATAAAAACGTTTTTTTTTTTTTTTTGGCACTGCGCTCTGGAAAATTTAAAAAGAGTAATGAAATATTTAAAAAAAAAAGTACATTAAAAGTATGTCTTTTTTTTTATATATTCAGAAATGGAACATTTGGGGGAAAAAATGATATAAATAAAAATAATAATAATACAGAACTTTCCCTCGTCAGAAATGGCATAGTATTTGTTTTATTGTTTAACTTAATTCATTCATTCATTCATTCATTCATTCATTCAAACTATTTATTCATTTCAGTTCATTTCCTCTCACAAAACAGAATTTATTTCCTCTCAAAAATCGATTTTCTCTAACAAAATCCATTCAATTCCTCTGGCAAAAACTTTTACCTATCTATCTATCTATCTATCTATCTATCTATCTATCTGTCTATCTGTCTGTCTGTCTGTCTGTCTGTCTGTCTGTCTGTCTGTCTGTCTGTCTGTCTGGAATGTCACAATTTGAAGTTTTAAAAGTAAGAAAGTTTTGCTTAAATTTATTTTAGAACATTTTTGACATCAATAGTAATAAAATTAAAAATAAGAACTTTGAAAAAAAATGAAATGACTAGTATGCAGTCATAAAATATATTTGAAATGAACTCACCCTCACCGGGAGTTACATAGCGGGGTGTCCAATGGTTCACAATTTGAAGTTTATAATAATAAATGTTTTTATTATTAGTTCATTAGGATTCATTAATCTTAATGTTAATGCATGAATTATTATGCATTTTATCGAGGGAAACCTGGAATGTGTCTTTATAGTAATATAAAATCTCATAATAAATATGCAAACTGTCTATATGTAAGCATGTGTCAATGTAAATATGCAGTCATGTGTCATTCTTATCCAGAAGTAGTAGTAAAAATTTGGCCTGTTAACAACCTTCTACAAAATGACTATTTTCTCTCTATTCAATTCAATTCAATTCAAGTTTATTTGTATAGTGCTTTTCACGATACAAATCGTTGCAAAGCAACTTTTTCAGCAAATTAAGTTTCTACAATATTTAGTGGTAGCTTATCAGTGGTGACTGTCAGTTAATGTACATATGGCAGAAATGTACGGAAAAATCAATTAAAGATGTAATCAAACAGACGATGAACACTATTAACAGCAATTATAATATGATGCAATCAAACTTATAGCAAAATTAATAGTTAGTTCTATATGTTGTTTCAGGGTTGGCATCATCTGAGGTCCTCTGAGGGGTTGGCATCATCTCTTCTCAGGTGTTCTGGATCCAGACTGAAGCTTGTGTAAATCCTAGTTACATCCCGTGGCAAAAACAGAGAAACAAATAGAGACATAATTAGCGTAGCTGCTGTTCCAACCAAGCAAAATTGATTTGTTTAACCCAAACTAAAGAATAATAATGTGCATTTGATCAGATATAACTGCAGTAAAAGAAACGATGAGTTAATAATATTGAGAAGCGGTTCTTCTGCTACAGGTAACAACTCTTTCAGTAATTTAGTGGGTACAGGATCTAACGGGCATGTTGTTGGTTTAGATGCAGTGATAAGTTTATTTAGCTCTTCCTGTCCTATAGTGTCGTAAAGCACTGCAGTTTATCTTTTGGTGCGATAAATGAAGCTGAAGTATTATACGCTGTAGAATCTATATTTGTTATTGTATTTCTGATGTTATCTATTTTATCAGTGAAGAAATTCATAAAGACATTACTATTAAACTGTGAGGGAATATTTAGATCGGGTGGCGTCTGGTTATTTGTTAATCTAGCCACTGTGCTAAATAAAAACCTTGGATTGTTTTGGTTATTTTCTATGAGTTTATGGATATGCTCAGCCCTGGCAGCTTTTAGAGCCTGTCTATAGCTGGACATACTGTTTTTCCACGCAATTCTAAAAACTTCCAAGTTAGTTTACAGATGTACAAATAAAGCATTCATAATTTGTGCTCTCTGCTTCAGTTCCGTAAAGAATACTGTGATTGAGGGCTTTAGCTCGAACCCTAGTCCTCCAAACCCTCTCTCACTCACAGCTGTAATTGGCCCCGCTGGACCACCATAGGAGTCAATCATTTGCTGGTGCATACATATACAGTAGGGATGGGAAGATTCCCCAATTCGCTCGGTGCATCGGCATAAAAAGTTAATGATGCGATGCATCGGTTTAAAAAGTGTGCATCGGCTACAAGTTGTCATTTATATCGCGATGCATCGTTTCTAACATATATGCATAGGTAAAAACCGATTTATTTATATATAATTACTAGTGGATGCATTGTACTTTTATTATTTAGAAAGTGACCTATAATCTGTGACCAATATTTTATATGTAGATTGATTTCTCCTCTCTAAACTGTTTGTCAAGCACGCTCTCTCATCACTGCTGCTGCTGCGTGAATATGACGCATCACAACACCATGGAGACCTGAGGAAAAACTGGGATTAAAGTCCAAAACCTGACTTGAAATAACCTAACAAATCAACCGGGGCTAAAGCGGTTCCATTGCCGACAAATTAAATTCACACAAATTTGTGCATGCTTATTCTTAAGCAGACCTTAATATCGATCATGGATCAAATCTATCCACCATGACAAACAGCGAATATATCTGTGCTGTTTAATGCATTTGAGACTTTGTGTTTTCCTCAGTGCATAACTGACATGTCACAGGTATATTTTTCATCTGTAAATGTCAGAAAGTCACGCAAACATATCCATTTTGCTGTCAGGAGTGGGCGAGGCACGCGAGTGAACGAGCGCTGCTGTGCGCATGCACGCTAAACAGAGCACAATCGAATAGGAGCGCAGTCATTCTGAGTAAAATATACATTTTGCTTAAAAAATAATAGTTTTTGGACATTAAATGTGTCTTTTGTAGAATTTTCAACCTACATATAAAGTGTATTTTTATGATAGCAGT